>NC_083407.1:11367100-11634600 GCF_020745735.1 Hemiscyllium ocellatum | reverse complement strand
AGGAATAGGAAATTCTACGTTTCGGGCATAAGCCCTTCATCAGGAATCCTGATTCCTGATGAAGGGCTTATGCCCGAAACGTCGAATTTCCTATTCCTTGGATGCTGCCTAACCTGCTGTGCTTTAACAAGCAACACATTTTCAACTGTGATCTCCAGCATCTGCAGACCTCATTTTTTACCCTCTGTTGTCTATACCTGAGATATGTTTCCTTATTAACAACATATGCCTATCCAATGACCATTTAAATTTCCTTAAAGTTGGTGAGTCTACAACTGTTGCAGGCAGTGCATTCCATGCCCCTACTAGTCTCTGAGTAAAGAACCTACCTCTGACATCTGTCCTATATCTATCATCCCTTAATTTTAAGCTATGTCCCCTCGTGCTAGCCATCACTATCCGAGGAAAAAGGCACTCACTGTCCATCCTGTCTAAACCTCTGATTAACTTTTATGTCTCAATTAAGTGACCTCTCAACTTTTCTCTCTCACGAAAACAGCTTCAAGTCCCTCAGCCTTTCCTCGTAAGATGTTCCCTCCATACCATGAAACAACCTAGTACATCTTCTCTGAACCCTTTCCAAAGCTTCCACATCCTTTCTATAATGCGGTGAACAGAACTGTACGCCATACTCCCAAGTTTGACCGTATCAGGGTTTTGTACAGCTGCAGCATGACCTCATGGTTCAGAAACTTAATCCCTCTACTAATAAAAGCAAACACACTGTATGCCTTCTTAACAAGCCTGTCAACCTGAGTGGCAACTTTCAAGGATCTAAGTACATGGACGCCAAAATCTCTCTGTTCATCTACACTACCAAGAATCTTACCATTAGCCTAGTACTTTTTGCTCCTTCCAACAAAACCTCCTTTCTTAACCAAAAACCTCAATTTCTCTAGTCACCCAGCCTTTCCTATACCTACCAGCCTTGCCTTTCACCCTATATTTAATAGGGATAACTGTCTCTGGGCTCTTGTTATCTCATTTTTGAAGGCTTCCCATCTTCCAGCCTTCCAACCTTCCAACCTTCCAACTGTCCCTTTACCTGCTCCCAGTCAACTTTTGAAAGTTCTTGCCTAATACTGCCAAAATTGGCCTTTCTCCAATTTAGTACTTTTAACTCTATCCATTGTTAGGACGGGCTACCATCCCCGTGTTCGTTTGAAGGAGAGGAACACTGGATCTGATTCAAAATATAAGCTGGTTTAATGAGAGAGAGCCGTACAAAATACAGTGAGGTGTTTTCTGCTCACTGGAGAAAGCGCCTTCTGATCTATTGTTCTCTTTGTCTAGCTTTTTAGCCCCCTCGCATCCCAGTGCTACATCCTTATTTGGTAGGATGCAGTATACTCTTATGGGATTGGTCCCAAAGCTGATAACATTCTGTTACCTCAGTATGAGCTACGTGCAATCTAACACGGTTTCAATGTCCTGTTATCTGTTCACCCTCCCTGGGGCCTCTTCAGGCTATGCCATCAGCTTTTCAGTCTGTTCTTAGTGTAACATAATGGCTTACTGTTGTCTAGTGAAGCTAACAATTTCCAGACTTGCTAATACTACCTTACGTGAGCACTACCTAACAATAAAGTTTCTTACACTGCCTAACCTTAATAATGGATCCCAACACCATCTATCCTTTTTCATCGCATTTTAAAACTAATGGAATTATGGTCACTATATATCAAAAAGTCTGATAGCCAAGTTTGGTACCCATGGGGTTGGCCTCAACTGGGACCTTGGGTTCATGTCACACTACAAGTGACCCCACTGCACTATACACACAGTCAGACAGACAAACACACACACACAGACACATGTACGCATACACATATAAGTTTGTGGGGTGAATTTGTACTTGCAGAATTACATTTTACTTTGCTCAAAAACTGCATGAATCCATGTAAGATTCTGTAAATCTGTTCTTTTAGATTAGAATCAGTCTGACCATTGTGGCACAGAGAGGGAGTTAACATCTTCAAGACCTTAACCCAATCTGGGCTGACATGACACCAATTGTTAAAGTGCACTTGAGAATGTAACTTTTGAAAAAGGTTTTAAGATTTACATATGAAAGAACTGAAACCAACATAGAGTCATAAAGATGTACAGCATGGAAACAGACCCTTCGGTCCAACCCGTCCATGCCGACCAGATATCCCAACCCTATCTAGTTCCAGCTACCAGCACCCAGCCCATATTCCTCCAAACTCTTCCTATTCATATACCCATCCAAACGCCTCTTAAATGTTGCAATTGTACCAGCCTCCACCACATCCTCTGGCAGCTCTTTCCATACACAGACCAGCCTCTGCGTGAAAAAGTTGCCCCTTAGGTCTCTTTTATATCTTTCCTCTCTCACCCTAAATCTATGCCCTCTAGTTCTGTACTCCCTGACCCCAGAGAAAATACTTTGTCTATTTATCCTATCCATGCCCCTCATAATTTTGTAAACCTCCATAAGGTCATCCCTCAGACTCCCTAAAAGGTGAGAAATTTAACAAACAATCTGGGTCTTTTTCAATATATATTTTCAGGAACATCACACTGTAAACTTTTGCTATCAATTCTGTATCTTGTGATCTTATACTCCACAATCACCTGATGAAGGAGCAGCACTCCGAAAGCTAGTGCTTCCAAATAAACCTGTTTGGACTATATCCTGGTATTGTGTGATTTTTCACTTTGTACACCCCAGTCTAACACTGGTGTCTCCAAATCATATCTATTTCCAGGTCCTGACCACTGTTTGGAGGTCTGTACATAACTCCCATTATGTTTTTTTTGTCAGTGTGGTTCCTCAACTCCACCCACACAGACTCCACATCATCTGACCCTACGTCATTCAGTGCCATAGATTTAATTTCATTCTTAACAAACAAGGCAACCCCGCCCCCTCTGCCCACCTCCCTGTCTTTTCGATAAGTTGTAAATCCTTGGATGTTTAACTGCCAGTCCTGACCTCCCTGTAACCATGTCTCTGTGATGCCTACCACATCATAATCATTCACGATGATTCGTGCCATTAATTCATCTACTTTGTTACGTATATTACGAGCATTCAGGTAAAGTGCCTTAATGCTAATTTTCTTATCATTATCAGAGGAAATCATAAGATATTCTAAGCTGTCCTTCTTTTTTGCTGCATTCCTAGTCTGCCTTGAACATATACCCACCTGCACACATGCTATCCTGCTGCTTATCTTTCCGTTTAACTCCATACTCCCTGTCATTTTTGCTTTGCCTTCCCCCCAACTTAGAAGTTTAAAGTCCTAGTGACCACCGTATTTATCCTTTTCGCCAGAACACTGGTTCGAGATCAGTTCAGGTGGAGACTGTGCTAATGGCACAGATCTCTCCACTTCCAAAACTGATGCCAATGTCCCATGAAATAGAATCCCTCTTTCCACACCAATCCCTTAGCCATGTATTTACTTCCTAATTTTCTTATCCCTGTGCCAATTGGCACGTGGCTCAGGCAGTAATCCTAGAGATTATGACCCTTGAAGACCTGTAGTTCAATTTCCTTCCTGGTGCTTGGTAATACTGAAATAGATCCTCCACCCCTCGTTTTGCTGATATTGTTAGTCCCAACGTGGACCACAACAACTGGATCCTCCCCCTCCTGCTACAATATCCTTTCAAGTTGGTCAGAGATGTCCTGCATTCTGGCACTGGGCAGGCAACACACCATGCAGGACTCCTGATCTGGCTTGCATAGGATACTATCTGTTCCCCTAATTATAGAATCCCCTATAACAACTGCTTGTCTTTTTGCTCATCCCTTTTGAATGGCCTTCTGCACCATGGTGCCGTGGTCAGCTGGCTCATCCTGTCCACAGCCCTTTTCCTCATCCATTCAGGGAACAAGAATCTCATACCTGTTGGACAAGGTCAGGGGCTGAGGCTCCTCCACTCCTGAACTCAGAATCTCCCTACCTGCCTCACTTACAGTCACACTCTGTTGTCCCTGAACACTTACTGAATTTGAACACATCTATTAAACAGCAATCACTTGCCTTGCCAATAGCCTCCCTGCTCTGACCTCACTTCCGCCCAGCTTCTGCCGCTCTCTGCTGTAAAAAAGACCATCGGCTTCAAGGTAAGTGCTCAAACAGCAATCACTTGCCTTCCCAACAGCCTCCCTACTCTGTCCTCACTTCCCTTGTCCCCCTCTTGTCCCCATTTCTATCCTTCCTACAATATTTATATTCTGAAACTTTAAGCTGCCAATCCTGTCCATCCCTAAGTCACGTCTGTGTAATTAGTATGATATCCTGTATCCTTTGACAACCTTCTACACTATCCATAACTCCACCGAACTTTATATCATCTGCAAACTTACTAACACTCCTATCTACATTTTCATCTGAGTAATTTATATATATCATGAACAGCATTTGTTGGCCTTTGACCCGTATCCCTTCAAATGTTTCCTATTCATGAACTTATTCAAATGTTCTGGATGTAAGTTTGCTTGCTAAACTGGAAGGTTTGTTTTCAGAGTTTCGTCACCATACTGAATAATATTATCAATGAGCCTCCAGTGAAGCACTGGTGTCATGTCCTGCTTTCTCTTTGTGTGTTTAGATTTCCTTGGGTCAGTGATGTTATTTCCTGTGTCAGTGATGTCATTTCCCATATTAGAGATGTCATTTCCTGTTATTTTTCTCACAGGGTGGGAGATGGGGTTCAACTCAATGTGTTTGTTGACAGAGTTCCACTTGGAATGCCATGCTTCTAGGAATTCTCGTGTGTGTCTCTGTTTGGCTTGTCCTAGGATGGATGTGTTATCCCAGTTGAAGTGGTGTCTTTCCTCATCTGTATGCAAGGATACGAGTGATACTGGGTCATGAATTTATGTGGCTAATTGATGTTCATGTATCCTGGTGGCTAGTTTTCTGCCTGTTTGTCCAATGTAGTATTTGTTACAGTTCTTGCAAGGTATCTTGTTAATGACATTCATTTTGCTTGTTGTCTGTATAAGGTCTTTAAAGTTCATGAGCTGCTGTTTTAGTGTGTTTGTGGATTTTGATTTGATTAGATTACATACAGCATGGAAATAGGCCCTACGACCCAACAAGTCCACACCGACCCGCTGAAACGCAACAGGCACCTAACGCTACAGCAATTTAGCATGAGGGAGGAAACCGGAGCACCCCCACGCAGACACGGGGAGAATGTGCAAACTCCACACAGTCAGTTGCCTGAGGCGGGAATTGAACCCGGGTCTCTTGCGCTGTGAGGCACCAGTGCTAACCACTGTGCCACCATCGTGTGTGTCTCTGTGGGCTACCATGATGCCAAGAGGTCTGAGTAGTCTGGCAGTCATTTCCGAGATGTCTTTGTTGTGGGGAAGAGTGGCTAACATGTCTGGGCGTGTTTTTTCTGCTTGTTTGAGTTTGTTGTTGAGAAATCAACAGACTGTGTTCATTGGGCACCTGTTTGTTTTGAATACATTGGATAGGTGATTCGTCTCTGCTCCTTGTTGTTCCCCTGTGCTGCAGTGTGTGGTGGCTTGTTGAAATAACGTTCTAATGCCGCTTCATTGTGGAAGTTGGGATGACTACTTCTGTAGTTCAGTATTTGATGTGTATGTAATTTTCTTGTAGATGCTGGTTTGAAGTTCTCCATTGACTGCTCCCTCTACTGTGACATCTACAAATGGCAATTTGTTGTTGCTTTTCTCCTCTTTTGTTAATTTTATGCCAGTAAGAGTATTATTGATGGTCTTGAAGGTTTCCTCTAATTTGTTTTGCTTAGTGTCATCCACAGAGTGGACCCAAAATTTGGGTTGGATAATTGGTCTGATGAAGGGCTTATGCCTGAAACATCAACTCTCCTGCTCCTCGGATGCTGCCTGACCTGCTATGCTTTCCCAACACCACGCTCTTGATTCTGATCTCCAGCATCTGCAGTCCTCACTTAGTCCTGGTTGACAGAGCTGTTTGTTCGAGTCTCTGCATTACTGCCTCTGCTAAGAACCCTGACATCGGAGATCCCATGGGTGTTCCGTTGGTTTGTCTGTAGGCTTTGTTATTGAAAGTGAAGTGGGTGGTAAGGCATAGGTCCACTAACTTGATGCTATTGTCCTTGCTGATGAAGTTGGTGGTGTTTGGTGTATGTGTCTTTGGTTCTTCTAATAGTGTAGTCAGTGTTTCCTTGGCCAGATTGATGTTGATTGATGTGAATAAGGCTGTTACATCAAAGGATTATTTCATCCTCTTCTATCTTGGTGTCTTTGGTGTTCGGGAACTCTTGGGTGGAGTGGAAGGAGTGGCATGAATCTTCCACTAAGTGTTTTAATCTTTGGTGTAGTTCTTTGGCTAATCTGTATGTTGGTGTTCCAAATAGCAAGACTATGGGTCTGAGGGCTGCTCATGGTTTGTGACTTTTGGGTAATCCGTAGAAGTGTGGTGTGTTGGATCTGTATGGTCTCATTTTGATGGAACAAATCTGGACACCGTCCAGGACAAAGTGTCCCGATGAGTGGCTCCCTAATCACTAATTTCAACATCCATTCCATTTATCACACATTAGCAATTTTTCCGATGAAGGGCTTTTGTTGACATGTCAACTCTCCTGCTCCTTGGATGCTGCCTGACCGGCTGTGCTTTTCCAGCACCACGCTCTCGACACACATCAACAATATGCAGCCCCTACAGAACACAATGCAAGAACTCACATTTGACACTATCTTCCAAACCCATTGCCTAGAAAAATAAAGGCAGTAGGTGCATGGGAATATCACATTTGTAAGATGCCTCTAAACCACATACCGTCTTGACTTTGAATCGCAATGTCATTCTTTCATTTATGCTGAGTCAAAGTTCTGGAACTCTCTGTGATGGCATGTCAGTGGAACGGCAGTCGTTTGAGCATAATTAGATTCCAGTCACCAACAAACAGCTGTGAACTGTTGACATATAAATCTACGATTGAAACTCTAGGTGCCTTATAAAAACAAGGTCACCACCTCCTCTCCTGGAACTCTGAATCCTTTGAGTTATCTTTTTGACACCCGCAGACTGATTGGTTCCATGGGTGCCAGTCATTGGTCTGCCGACAGAGCGAGGGACACAAAGTTAAGGCGACAAAGAAGATGCACAAAAAGCAGATCAACATTAGGTTTGAAATTTGAGAGGCCCATTCATCAGTCTAATAGCAGCGAGGAAGAAGCTGTTCTTGAATCTGTTGGTACGTGTGTTCAAGCTTCTGCACCTTCTGCTGGATGGAAGAGGTTGGAAGAGAATCTAACCAGGGTGGGAGGGGTCTCTGATGATGTTGGCTGCTTTTCTGAGGCAGTGGGAAGTACAGGTGGAGTCAATGAGTGAAAGGCTGGCTTGTGTGATGGCCTGGACTGTGTTCACAGCTCTCTGTAGTTTGTTACGGTCCTGGACAGAGCAGTTGTCATACCAGGCCACGATGCACCCAGATAGGATGCTTTTTAATGGTGCATCTGTAAAGGTTGGTGAGGGTCCTCAAGGACATGCTGAATTTCCTTAGCCTCCTGAGGAAGAAGAGGCATTGTTGTGCTTTCTTGACCATGACATCAACGTGAGTGTTCCAAGACAGATTGGGTAAAAAATGAGGTCTGCAGATGCTGGAGATCACAGCTGAAAATGTGTTGCTGGTTAAAGCACAGCAGGTTAGGCAGCATCCAAGGAACAGGAAATTCGATGTTTCGGGCACAAGCCCTTCATCACTCCCAGGAACTTGAAGCTCTCAACTCTCTGCTCCATTGATGTAGGCAGGGGCATGTCCTCCTCCTTCTTCCTGAAGTCAATGATCAGCTCGTTAGTTTCGCTGATGTTGAGGGAGAGCTTATTATCTTTACACCACACCACCAAGCACTCTCTCTTTCCTGTATTCTGTCTCATCATTGTTTGATATCCAGCCTACAACAGTGGTGTCATTAGCAAACTTGGAGATGGATGTGATTTGGCCACACAGTCATGAGTGCGCGGGGAGTACAGTAAGGGGCAGAGTACACAGCTTTGCTGGGCAGTGTTGAGGATTGTTGTGAAGGAAGTGCTTATTGCCTATCCTCACTGATTGTGGTCTGTGCGTCAGGAAGTTGAGAGTTCAGTTGTGGGAGGGGGAGCAGAGACCTAGGTTTTGGTGTTTGATGATTGGTTTGGTTGGGATTATAGTGTTGAAGGTGCATTTGTAGTCAGTAAGTAGAAACTGATGTAGATATCCTCAGAAACATAGAATCTCTGCAGTATAGAAGCAGGTCATTCAAACCTATCGAGTCTGCACTGACCCGCCAAAGTGCATCCCACCCAGTCCTATCCCCCCACCCTACCCCTGTAACCCTGCATGCTCTAGATAAGCTAGAGGAGGGTGGGGGTGGGGAGAAAGTGCACTTTGGATGCTGCCTGAACTGCTGTGCTCTTCCAGCACCACTGATCCAGAATCTGGTTTCCAGCATCTGCAGTCATTGTTTTTGGCTAATCCACCTAACCTACATATCTCTGGACACTATGAGCAATTTCGTATGGCCAATCTACCTAGCCTTTGTGGGAGGAAACCAAAGGAACCCTAACTGATGCAGGGAGAACATGCAAACTCCATACAGTCACCTGAGGATGGAATTGAACCTGAATCCCCCGTGTTGTGCAGCAGCAGTCCTTGCCACTGTGCAGCCTTTTGTTATACTTGCTATCAGATGTTTCGGGAATCAGTGTAGGGCTAGGGAAATAGAGTGGGCCTGTTGCAAAGGATGGAGGCAGGGAGGGAGGCTGGAGCTGATATGAGCCATAAAGTGTGGTGCTGGAAAAGCAAAGCCGGTCAGGCAGCATCCGAGGAGCAGGAGGGTCGGCATTTACAGCATCATCAGGACCTGACCTGCTGTGCTTTTCCAGTGCCACACTTCTCAATTCTGACCTTCTACTGATATGAGTCGCGACCAACCTGCTGAGGCACTGTTACAATCGTGTTATAAAGGAGTCCAAGCCTGAAGACAACTTTTCCTTGCCCTGGATGAAACAGTCGCGTTTGTGTGTGTGTGTGTGTGTGTATAATAAGGAGTTGAAAAATGTGATGCTGGAAAAACACAGCAGGCCAGGCAGCATCGGAGGAGCAGGAGAATCGACGTTTAGAAGATTAAGGGGAGACTTAATAGAAACCCACAAGATAATACATGGCTTGGAAAGGGTGGAAGCTAGGAAATTGTTTCCGTTAGGCGAGGAGACTAGGACCCGTGGACACAGCCTTAGAATTAGAGGGGGTCAATTCATAACAGAAATGCGGAGACATTTCTTCAGCCAGAGAGTGGTGGGCCTGTGGAATTCATTGCCGCAGAGTGCAGTGGAGGCCGGGACGCTAAATGTCTTCAAGGCAGAGATTGATAAATTCTTGATGTCACGAGGAATTAAGGGGAAAATGCGGGTAAGTGGAGTTGAAATGCCCATCACCCATGATTGAATGGTGGAGTGGACTCGATGGGCCGAATGGCCTTACTTCCACTCCTATGTCTTATGGACATTTCAGGCATAAGCCATTCATCAGGAATTCCTAATGAAGGGCTTATGCCCGAGACGTCGATTCTCCTGCTCCTCGGATGCTGCCTGACCTGCTGTGTTTTTCCAGCACCACATTTTTCCAACTCTAGCCTCCGGCATACTGCAGCCCTCACTTTATAAACCCTTGGTTGGGTTCTAGGGAACTTTCCCAGTGGTGGAAAAGAGTGAACCAACAGGGATAAGCAAGCTGCAATGTTTCCAGCGGAGTACGGTGTTCGCTTTCGAGGCAAATTAAATGGATCCGTGTTTGATCACACATTCCCAAATGTTAGGTCAGAACGCGCCCACTGCATTGTATGGGTGGCTTTGCCAAAATGGGATGGCGTAGCAAGTCCGCCCAGCTCCAGGAGCTGATTAACCCCGGGGGCAGCGTTCAGTGGGACTCAGGGCGAGGTCTGACAGCACACACACACACAGAGAGAGAGAGAGAGAGGGCTGTGAACATGTCCCTGCTTCCGCTGGTGCGCTCCTTCCTCACCGCCAAGCGGGGACCCCTGCCCGCAATCCAGGCGTTCCGGCGCAACACCGGCGGCAGACCGGCGGCGGAGCGAGCCGCTGGGGGCTTGAAAACCGCGGAGGATCTCCCCGGCACGGGCCTGCTCTCCAACTTCTACTGGCATTTCATCAGAGGATACTACGAGAAAACCCACGAGCTGCAGGTGAGAGGCTCAACTCTCCCCTTTTTTTGTTGACCCTACCACCTCCACCCTGAAGCTCCTCACCCTGTGACCCCTTTCCCTCAGCTGCTATGACAGTGGTTTAACCTGAGTGTCCCCAAGCCTCAGGGCGAGTTTGTGAAGGACAATCCTTTACAGTAACCTCTGTGTAGGAATTGAACCCTGGCATCACTCTGCATGGCAAACCAGCCAACTGAGCTAATCAAGTAAAAAATGAGGTCTGCAGATGCTGGAGATCACAGCTGCAAATGTGTTGCTGGTCAAAGCACAGCAGGTCAGGCAGCATCTCAGGAATATGAAGGGCTTATGCTCGAAACGTCGAATTCTCTATTCCTGAGATACTGCCTGACCTGCTGTGCTTTGACCAGCAACACATTTGCAGCTGTGATCTCCAGCATCTGCAGACCTCATTTTTTACTCAGTCTTAGGTGGTCTACCCCCACCCCCCGTCCTGAGACTGTGTACCCCTGGTTCTATACTCCCCAACCAGAGGGAACAACCTCCCCACATCAGCTCTGTCACATTTCAGTCAGAATCCCCTCTTATTCTTTGAAGCTTAAATGAATACAGGCATTGGTGTTGTTCAGATTTAAATGTCATTTGTAAGCGTTTCACATTTCATGTGTAACATAGAGTGTTGAGATTGGCTGACACATTTCGAGGAGAAAGTGAGGACTGCAGATGCTGGAGATCAGAGCTGAAAATGTGTTGCTGGAAAAGCGCAGCAGGTCAGGCAGCATCCAAGGAGCAGGAGAATCGACGTTTCGGGCATGAGCCCTTCTTCAGGAATGAGGAGGGTGTGCCCAGCAGGCTAAGATAAAAGGTAGGGAGGAGGGACTTGAGGGAGGAGCGTTGGAAATGCGATAAGTGGAAGGAGGTTAAGGTGAGGGTGGTAGGCCGGAGTGAGGGTGGGGCTGGAGAGGTCAGGAAGAAGATTGCAGGTTAGGAAGGTAGTGCTGAGTTCGAGGGTTGGGACTGAGACAAGGTGGGGGGAGGGGAAATGAGGAAACTGGAGAAATCTGAGTTCATCCCTTGTAGTTGGAGGGTTCCTAGGGGAATCAACGTTTCAAGTCCTCCCCTCCCCTATCAGCGATCCGAAAAGACCACTCCCTCCGTGACTCCCTCGTCAGGTCCACACCCACCACCAACCCAACCTCCACTCCCGGCACCTTCCCCTTCAACCGCAAGAAATGCAAAACGTGCGCCCACACCTCCCCCCTTACTTCCCTCCAAGGCCCCAAGGGATCCTTCCATATCCGTCACAAATTCACCTGCACCTCCACACACATCATTTACTCACCCAATGCGGCCTCCTCTATTTTGGGGAGACAGGCCGCCTACTTGCAGAACGTTTCAGAGAACACCTCTGGGACACCTGCACCAACCAACCCAACCACCCCGTGGCTCAACACTTCAACTCCCCCTCCCACTCCACCAAGGACATGCAGGTCCTTGGACTCCTCCATCGCCAGACCATAGCAACACGACGGCTGGAGGAAGAGCGCCTCATCTTCCGCCTAGGAACCCTCCAACCACAAGGGATGAACTCAGATTTCTCCAGTTTCCTCATTTCCCCTCCCCCCACCTTGTCTCAGTCCCAACCCTCGAACTCAGCACCACCTTCCTAACCTGCAATCTTCTTCCCGACCTCTCCGCCCCACCCCCACTCCGGCCTATCACCCTCACCTTAACTTCCTTCTACCTACCGCATTTTCAATACCCCTCCCCCAAGTCCCTCCTCCCTACCTTTTATCTTAGCCTGCTTGGCACACTCTCCTCATTCCTGAAGAAGGGCTCATGCCCGAAACGTCGATTCTCCTGCTCCTTGGATGCTGCCTGACCTGCTGCACTTTTCCAGCAACACATTTTCAGCTCTGACACACTTCATGTTTGGCATGCATTAGAGTTTACCAGGGAGTTAGCAGTTTTGCAGGAGACAATGATTTCTTGTTTATTCCAAGCCTGATGATTTTGAACCTGATGTGGAGGTACTGGGGTGGACAAAGTTAAAAACCACACAACACCAGGATATCGTTGAACAGCTCACTAGTTAGCACTGCTGACTCACAGCGTCAAGAACCTGGGTTTGATTCCAGCCTTAGGCGACTATCTGTGTGGAGTTTGCACGTTCTCCCTGTGTCTATGTGGGTTTCCTCTGGGTGCTCCAGTTTCCTTCCACAATCCATAGATGTGCAGGTCAGGTGAATTGGCCGTGCTCAATTGCCCATAGATTAGATTAGATTACTTACAGTGTGGAAACAGGCCCTTTGGCCCAACAAGTCCACACCGACCCGCCGAAGCGCAACCCACCCATACCCCTACATTTACCCCTTACCTAACACTACGGGCAATTTAGCACAGTCAGTCGCCTGAGGCGGGAATTGAACCCGGATCTCTGGCGCTGTGAGGCAGCAGTGCTAGCCAACGTGCCGCCCACAGGGATGTGTAGGTTAGATGTTTTAGTCAAGGGTAAATGTGGAGTAATAGGATGGGGGAATGGGTCTGGGTGGATTACTCTCTCGGAAGGTCGGTGTGGATTTGTTGGGCCGAATGGCCTGTTTCTACACTGGAAGGATTCTTAAAATAAAACTTGGTATTATGTGATTTTTAACTTAGTTGAATTTGGCCTCCACCACACTTCCATTGTGCAATGCAGTCGGACTCGTTGTGTGGAAAAATTCCTTCTCACATCACATCACATGACTTGATCTACAAATCCAGTTAGTCTAGATGTATGACTTTGCTCTTCATAAACATTAATTTCCTTTCTTCTGTCTTATCCATTCCCCTCGTAATTTTATTTGTATCTATGAGAAACAGCTTTCCAGCACCTTCCCTATACCCTTGAACATTATGATGATTTCAAGTGTTCATCCTTGTACCTTTTTGAAGGTAGTGAGGTTTCACACCTTTACTACCCTCCCAAGCTCCCAGGTTTCTATAAGATTACCCCCTTCTTTTCCTTCTAAACTCCAGTGAATATAGTTGAAAATGTGTTGCTGGTTAAAGCACAGCAGGTTAGGCAGCATCCAAGGAATAGGAAATTCGACTTGCGCCTCATCTTCCGCCTAGGAACCCTCCAACCACAAGGGATGAACCTAGATTTCTCCAGTTTCCTCATTTCCCCTCCCCCCACCTTGTCTCAGTCGGTTCCCTCAACTCAGCACCGCCCTCCTAACCTGCAATCTTCTTCCTGCCCTCTTCTGATCTGACTTGGACTGGTTATAAAATCAGGCTTTGTGTGTGTCCAAATTTCTGATAGCGTACAATAATGGAATATCGCACAACAGAAAGAGGGAATTTTAGTCCATCATGCCTCCATGAACTCTTTGAAGTATTTAATCTCGTGGATTAAGAAAAAGAAATGTTTCTTTTTCAAGAATGATCCAATTTCTTTTGGAAGTTGTCATTGAAATTCCCCCAACTCCTTAATTGCGTTGAGTGTCACTGGCTGGGCCAGCATTTATTGTTCCTAGTGCCCTTGAGAAGATGGTGGTGAGCTGCCATCTTAAACCATTGCGGTCCATGTGCTGTGGGTTGACCCACAATGCCCTTAGGGAGGGAATTCCAGGATTTTGACACAGTGACAGTGAAGGAACGGTGATATACTTCCAAGTCAGGATGGCGAATGGAGCGGGACTTGGAGAGTGTGATGTTCTCGTGTATTTGCTGCCCTTGTCCTTCTGGATGGAAGTGGCTGGGGGTTTGGAAGATGCTGCTGAAGAATGTTTGGTGAATTTCTGCTGTTACTGAGTAATGGTGATGGAGGAAGTGGATGCTTGTGGATGTGGGTGCCAATCAAATGGGCTGTTTTGTTCTGAATATGTCAAGCTTTTTGACTGTTGCTGGAACGGAATTTATCCAGGCAAGTGGGGAATATTCCATTACTTTTCCCCCATACTCCTAATGAAAGCCAGAAGTTTGTCTATCTCTTTCTTGGCTACATTCAGTGACTTGGCTTTCACAGTCTTCTGTGGTAAAGAATTCTACAGGGTCACTACTTTATGAATGAAGAAATATTTCCTTATCTCAGTCCTAAATGGTCTTCCCTCTAACCTGTGGAAGACTATATCCCCAGTCAGGAGAAACATCGTCCCTGCATTTAGATTGTTCAGCCCTGTTCGAATTTTAAACATCAGGTATAAAATAGATCTCCTCTCACTTTTCTAAGCTCTAGTGAATACAGGCCCAGTTGAATCAATTTCTCCTTCTATGACAGCCCTGCTATCTTTGGCATCAGCTTAGTGAAATTCCAGTTAACTCTCTCTGTATCATGTACATCTCTTTCCACCCTCTTCCGTCGGGCAGAAGATATAAAAGTTTGATACACGCACAAGTAGATTTAAGAATAGCTTCTTTCCCTGCTATTATCAGACTTTTGAATGCAACTCTCAAATGTTAATTCTGATCTCTCTCTGCACCTTCTCTGTGGCTGTAACACTATTATCACTCTGTTCTGTTACCCAATGCACTTTTTATGGTACGATCTGTAGACCACATAGAACACTACTTTTCGCTGTATCTTGGTATATGTGACAACACAAACTCAATCAATAAGTCCTTTCTTTGGTAAGGAAATCAAAACTGCATGAAATAGTCCAGTTCTGGTCTCACCTAAGCCCTGTATAACTGCAGCAAGAGATGCTTAGTTCTGAACTTAATTCCACTTGCAATGAAGGCCAATTGTGTGACAGGATAATCAAACCCATTAAGTGAGAGAGAAAAATGGCTATGGGTCTAAACCTGTCCGATAACACTCCTCAGAACTGGAGCGTTGTTACAATAGTAAAAGCACTGTTTAACAGCAAGTTGTTGTGTAGCCAAGTGTTTATTTGACACTGAATTCACCAAACACTTGATCAAAGAGTTAGAGTTTAAAGAGTTGATTTCAAGACAGAGAGAGAGAGGTACAAATGTTGAAGGAGTGAATTGCACAATTTCACAGGAGGTTTCAGTGATGATTATTGTTGATGCTCCATCTCGTTGGAGAAAGTGAGGACAGCAGATGCTGGAGATCAGAGTTGAAGAGTGTGTTACTGGAAAAGCACAGCAGGTCAGGCAGCATCCGAGGCGCAGGAGAATCATCGTTTTGGGCAAAAGCCCTTCATCAGGATGCTGCCTGACCTGCTGTGCTTTTCCAGCACTACACTCTCGGCTCCACCTCGTCGGTCCTGTTGCCCCTTAATGACCACATTGCCAGAGCTGCCGTGTCCTTTGCGTCTCAGGGAGACGTGTGGTGATTTCATCGAAACGCGTGAGATTCTGCGAGGATGTTTCCCCCAGTTCGGCTGATGCACAGTGACTGTGCTGCCAAAGCCTCCTGGTGAATCTGGGATTGCTATATTTTCCTTTCTCTTGTCCCTTTTGCAGATTGTGCAGAAGAAGATGTTCGGTCCCATCTGGAAGAACAAGTTTGGCCCCATCACTGTCATCAATGTGGCCACCGCTGATTTGATTGAGCAGGTTTTGCGGCAGGAGGGTAAATACCCAGTGCGGGCCCATATGCCACACTGGAGGGAGTACAGAGAGTTGAGAGGGCAAGCTTATGGACCGCTTTGTGAGTGAGTATTGAGGGCAGCGTGCAATACCAGCAGCCAAGGCCCAGTTATTTAGCGATATAAGTTTATCACGGGGCCAAAGTAAGCTGAAACCACAAGGAGATGAGCTGTAAGGCAGCATTGGCTCCATTTCATTGTAACTGCATTTTAATAGCTAGCTCAAACCCAGACTTATAGGATGTTTACTGAGAGGCAGTTCTGAAGAAGACTCACTGGGCCCAAAATGTTCACTCTGATTTCTTTCCACAAGTGCTGTCAAACCCGCTGAGCATTTCCAGGAAGTTCTTTTGGAGGACAAGTGCAGGTATGATGGGCCACATTCTGTGAATTCTTTGAAACAATTGAAACAAGTCGACATTAAGGCATTTTGGAGATGTGGCTCTGTAAGTAGAGGCACAGAATGTGAAAGTGAGTGCATTACATCAAATCAATACAAAAGACTGTTAACCCACAGACTGGGTTACTGTGTCTAATTTGGTGCGTGACACTTGAGACCGGGTGCCAGAGCATGAGAGAGGGCACAAGACGGTGAAAGGGGGTGGAACAGTTACAGTAGAAACTGGGGTTGGTCTGATTAGAAGGTCATGGAGAGACTTCTATCACGTGTTCAAGGTAGCGAGTTTTGTTTTGGATTTTTTTTGGAGAACAAGGATTGAATTAAATTGTTAAAATATCCGGAGGGAACAATGGGAGCATTGTTTCTGCAATGTTGTTTTCTTTGAAATGCACTTGTGTTCAAGAGGAGACTTGAATAATAGCACAGAAAGGAAACAAGGGAAAGAGCCAAGGGAGGACACTGATTTAATCTTCTTTCAAAGTGTTAACTCCTTGTGTGCCCTCCATTCTATCAATGCCGCCAAGTGGGAACTGGGCTTTGACCATTTGCCGATCTGTTCAGTTCTGATTCAAGACAGGACTTGAATTCTATATTTGATCCAAACAACTAGTCATTCAGTGAAACCTCTGCAGAGGCTTTAACTTAAATATCAGGTAACAATTATTTTGGGTGCGATTGTCCAATCCATGGAGGTGACGAGGGAAGTGGCGAGAAGGGGGATATAACTGGACAAGTTGGCACAGGAGAGATATGCACCCCTCCCCTTCACCACCTCACCAATTAAATCACAAACCAAAGCAGAAATTGCTGGAAAAGCTCAGTAGGTCGGCAACATCTGTGGAGAGAAATCAGAGTTAATGTTTCGGGTCAAATTACCCTTCCTCAGAACTCAGTTCCCTAAAATCCCAGATTTATCCAAATCCTGTATAAAAGTTACTATTGAATCTGCTTCCACTGGCCTTTAAGACAGGGCATTCTGTACCTCAACATCTCAATCTGTAAAATTAAGATCTCCTGTCTAGTCCTGAGGCCTGTGAAAACCGTGACCACTTGTTACTGACTCACCTCTCAGGGAAACAGTTTCTTGCTGGCTACTCTCTCATAACCCTGGATAATGTTGAAGATAAAGCGTCCCCTTCTCTGCCCTGAGGAGAAAAGTATTGTGAAAACTATTGGTCAGAGCAAGAACTATAGGGGAGGCAATGGCCTGATGGGATTACCATTCCAGTCATAGAGTCATACTGCACAGAAACAGACCCTTCGGTCCAACCAGTCCATGCTGACCATAATCCCAAACTAAACTAGTCTCACCTGCCTGCTCCTGGTCCATATCCTCCCCAAACCCTTCCTATTCATGTATCTATCCAAATGTCATTTAAACGTTGTAATTGTACCCAGATCCACCACTTCCTCAGGAAGTTCATTCCACACAAGAATGACCCTTTGTGTAAAAAAAAGTTGCTTCTTATGTCTTTTTTAAATCTCTCTCCTGTCATCTTAAAAATGTGTCCTACAGTCTTGATATTCCCCATCCTAGGGAAAAGGTATCTCCCATTGGTTCTATCCACACCCCTCATTATTTTATAAACTTCTCGAAGGCCATCTCTCAACCTTCCAGTGGAAAAAGTCCCAGTCGATCAGAATTCCAACTGAAGGAATGGCAATATATTTCCAAGTCAGGACACTGATGCCATGGGATCCTCATACCCAACTAACTAGATTGAATAGGTTGGGGCTGGTTTCCCTGGAACATCGGAGGCTGAGGGGTGACCTTATACAGGTTTATAAAATCATGAGGGGCATGGATAGAGTAAATAGACAAAGTCTTTTCCCTGGGGTGGGGGAGTCCAGAACTAGAGGGCATAGGTTTAGTGTGAGAGGGGAAAGATATAAAAGAGACCTAAGGGGCAACTTTTTCACGCAGAAGGTGGTTCGTGTGTGGAATGAATTGCCAGAGGAAGTGGTGGAGGCTGGTACAATTGCAACATTTAAGAGGCATTTGGATGGGGTATATGAATAGGAACAGTTTGGAGGGATAAGGGCCAGGTGCTGGCAGGTGGGGCTAGATTGGGTTGGGAAATCTGGTTGGAATGGATGGATTGGACCGAAGGGTCCGTGCTGTACATCTCTATGACTGTATGACTATGACTCTATCCGGCCTTACATTATAACTCAAACCTTCCATACTCTGCAACATCCTGGTATATCCCTTCAGCTTAATAATATCCTTCCTATAACTGGGGCCCAGGTTCAAATCTCGCTATAGCAGGTGGTAGAATTTAGATTCGATTGAAAATCAGGAATTAAGAGCCGAAAGATGACCAGGAAACCATTGTTGATTGTTGGGAAAATTCCAGCTGGTTCACTAATGTCCTTTTAGCAAAGGAAATCTACCATCCTTACCTGGTCAATCACCTCCACACCTACAATGATGTGGTTGAGTCATAGCTGCCCCCTGGGCAATTAGGGATGGGTAATAAATGCTGGCCTAGACAGCGATGCTCACATCCCATGACTGAATTAAAAATGAAATCAGCTGGTCACTAATAAACTCAGTCAGAAATTCAGGAGAAACGCCTTTCTCTGTGAGTGGTTGGGGGGTGGAACCCATTATGACAGAAAGAACATAGAACATAGAACATTACAGCGCAGTCCAGGCCATTCGGCCCTCGATATTGGGCCAACCTGTGGAACCAATCTGAAGCCCATCGAACCTACACTATTCAATTCTCATCCATATGTTTATCCAATGACCATTTAAATGCCCTTGTTGGTGAGTCTACTACTGTTGCAGGCAGTGCGTTCCATGCCCCTACTAATCTCTGTGTAAAGAAACTACCTCTGACATCTGACCTATGCCTATCACCCCTGAATTTAAAGCTATGCCCCCTCGTGCTAGCCATCGCCATTCGAGGAAAAAGGCTCTCACTGTCCACCCTATCTAACCCTCTGATTATCTTATATGGCTCAATTAAGTTGTCTCTCAACCTCTTCTCTCTAATGAAAACAGCCTCAAGTCCCTCAGCCTTTCCTCGTAAGACCTTCCGTCCATACCAGGCAACTTCCGAGTAAATCTTCTCTGAACCCTTTCCAAGGCTTCCACATCTTACCTATAATTTGGTGACCAGAACTGTACGCAATACTCTAAATGTGGCTGCACCAGAATTTTGTACAGCTGCAGCATGATCTCATGTTTCTGAAACTCAATCCCTCTATCAATAAAAGCTAACACACTGTATGCCTTCTTAACAACCCTATCAACCTGAGTGGCAACTTTCTGGGATCTATGTACCTGGACACCGAGATCTCTGTGCTCACCTGCACTACCAAGAATCTTACCATTAGCCCAGTATGTTGCATTCCTGTTACTCCTTCCAAAGTGAATCACCTCACACTTTTCCACATTAAACTCCATTTGTCACCTCTCAGCCCAGCTCTGCAGCTTATCTATGTTCCTCTGTAACCTGCAACATCCTTGCATCTACCTGATCCCATACAAAGGGAAGGGATCAGGTCAATGCAGCTGAAGGAAAGCTAGATGGGGGGGGAAAGGTAGGGAAGCTATTGCTGTTGGTGGGGCATTCATTAACTAGTGGGACCGAATGGCCTCTTTCTGTGCTGCATATTTGATATAAACTCAGGTTCTCCAGTCTGATCTGGACTTTGGGATGTCTTTGGGATAGTGGGAATAAACGGTTGTAGCCAGTGACTTGATTGTCTTTCCTTGTGTTTGCTGTTACAGGTATGGGGAGAAGTGGCATCAATTACGGAGCATGTTGAATCCCAAGATGCTGAAGCCAAAAGAAGTGTCTAATTATTCTCCTGCCATCAATGAGGTGGTGACTGACTTTGTGAAGAAAGTTAAGTGGCTGAGAGAAAACCAGGGCGGAGGGGTGATGCTGAATGATGTGTCCAGCGAGCTGTACAAATTCGCGTTTGAAGGTAGTGACTTTAAACCTTACAACCAGAGGCAGAAGCCGTTTGACCCATTGTGCTTGTACAAGGGCCCAGGATTAGAGTGGTGCTGGAAAAGCACAGCAGGTCAGGCAGCAAACGAGGAGTAAGAGATTCGACATTTTGGGCATAAGCCCTTCATCAGGGAGCCATTCCTGATGAAGGACTTTTGTCCGAAACATCGAACTTCGTGCTCCTTGGATACTGCCTGACCTGCTGTGCCTTTCCAGCACCACTCTAATCTTGATTCTAACCTCCAGCATCTGTAGTACCCACTTTCACTTTGTACAAGAGCTGCCCTTTTAGTCACACTCCTCTGACTTTTCCCCACAATCATGCAACTTGCTTCACCTTGAGAGTTGATTTCATCCGTTTTGGAAGCTCCATCTCAATCTGCTTCCACCTTCTACATCGCAACACCTCGTTGTGTCTCCTCCTTCTCCAATCTGGCTCTTCTGGAAATCACAAGGGTGGCACAGTGGTTAGCACTGCTGCCTCACAGCACCAGAGACCCAGGTTCAATTCCCGCCTCAGGTAACTGCTGTGTGGAGTTTGCACATTCTCCCCGTGTCTGTGTGGGTTTCCTCCGGGTGCTCTGGTTTCCTCCCACAGTCCAAGGATGTGCAGGTTAGGTGAATTGGCCATGCTAAATTGCCTGTAGTGTTAGGTGAAGGGGTAAATGTAGGGGTCTGTGTGGGTTGCTCTTCGGAGGGTCGGTGTGGACTTGTTGGGCCGAAGGGCCTGTTTTCACACTGTAAGTAATCTAATCTAATCTGAAGAAAGGTCATCTCGGACTCAAAATCTTAACTCTGTTAAGTGTCCAGAGATGCTGCTGGACCTGCTCAGTATTTTCAGGACTTTCCGTTTTTATTACATATTTCAACCTCTGCATTATTTTGTTTTTAATCTCCATCATCTGGTCACTGACCATTCCACCAGTTTCTCCCAACTTATTCTCTCAAGTATCTCTGTTAGATTAGATTAGACTTACAGTGTGGAAACAGGCCCTTCGGCCCAACAAGTCCACAATAACCCGCCGAAGCGCAACCCACCCATACCCCTACCCCTACATTTACCCCTTCACCTAACACTATGGGCAATTTAGCATGGCCAATTCACCTAACCCGTACATCTTTGGACTGTGGGAGGAAACCGGAGCACCCGGAGGAAACCCATGCAGACACGGGGAGAACGTGCAAACTCCACACAGTCAGTCGCGAGAGTCGGGAATTGAACCCGGGTCTCAGGCGCTGTGAGGCAGCAGTGCTAACCACTGTGCCACCGTGCCACCATTGTCAGTTATCTTTTTGCAGGTCTCCCTGCTGAACCATGTCATCCTTCTTAGGTCTAGATTTTGGTCATCGTTCCTCTGTAACAGCACAGAGCGGGTGTACATAGCACCCACTTCATGCACATGGACCACAGCGGTTTGACAAGGCAACATGGAATGGACATTAAATGCTGGTCTAACTTGTGACTCCCCCTCTATAATAAAAAACATCAAACGTGTGACAGGAGCAGTAGGAGGTATATACTTACATGATAAAACCTTCAGAAGTATGTCCAATCAAAGAGTTGGCCTTGACTCATAGGCCATAGTTTCCCTACAGTAAGGAAACAGGCCCTTCAGCCCAATAAGTCCACACCGACCCTCTGATGAGTAACCCACCCATACCCATTCCCCTACCCTATTATTCTACATTTACCCCTGACTAATGCACCTAACCTACACATCCCTGTACACTATGGGTAATTTAGCATGGTCAATTCACTTAACCTACACACCTTTGGACTGTGTGAGGAAACTGGACACCTGGAAGAATCATGCAGACATGGGGAGAATGTGCAAACTGCACACAGACAGTCTGTCTGAGGCTGGAATTGAACCTGGGATCCTGGTGCTGTGAAGCAGCAGTACTGACCACTGAGCCAGCATGCCACCCCTATAGAATGGGAAAAGACCCTTCGGCCCATCAACCTGCTAACTATTCTAATTCCATTTTTGAGCATTTGGTCCATAGCAATGTGAAGCTTGGCATTACAAGTGCACGTCTCAATACTTCTTCAACATCATGAGGGTCTCTGCCTTTACCATCCTTACAGCCAATGAGTTCCAGATTCCTACCATCATCTGGTGAAAATGTTTTTCTTTACGTTTCCTCTAAACTTTCTGTCCCTAGTCATTAATTCCTCTACCAAGGGGTAAAGTTCCTTCCTGTCTCTCTTGTCTATGCCTCTCTTTAAAATTTTACACATTTCTATTATGCCCCCCTCAGTATCCTCTAGATATCTCGCTCAATGGTGATTCTTCAAGTGAGAGTCCAGAAAGTTTCTCATTTTATTTGTATATTTATTCATGGGATACAGGCATCACTGGCTGGGCCAGCATTTAATGCTCATCCCTGGTTGCTCTTGAGAAGGGGAGTTGCCTTCTTGAATCACTGCAGTCCGTTTAGTGTAGGAAGACCCACAATGCCTTTAAGGATGGAGTTCCAGGATGTTGACCCAGCATGTCAGACAAACACACTCATTATTAGATAGCTTGTTCTGACAGTGTCCACGGCAGCCAACAGAAGCTTAAAACAGATAACCATACAAATTGTCAGGAGTCATATTAACAATTAGACCATAGCATATTGGAGCAGAATTAGGCCATTCAGCCCATCAAATCTGCACTTCCACTTGATCATGGCTGATATGTTTCTCAACCCCATTCTCCTGCTAACTCTCCATAACTCCCATTTCTAATTAGGAATTTATCTATGTCTGTCTACAAGACCCTTAATGACTTGGCCTCCACAGCATTCTGTGGCAATGAGTTCCACAGATTCACCACCCTGTGGCTGAAGAAATTCCTCCTCACCTCAGTTCTTGGTACTAGCCAGTAACTATGTGAGGTACTCTCCTTCTATTCCACAGCCCTTATCAACGTACTTCTGTACCTCTTGCATCTTCTTGTCAACGAGCTTCTCAGTTGAAAGGTGATCAGCAGAAAGATTACAGGGGAATTGAGGCGGAATTTGTTTCCCACCCACAGGCATGTGGGAGTTCTGGAACGCACTGCCCAAAAAGGCAGAAGAGGCAAAAGTCCTCATCACTTTAAAAACATTTCTTTTATGGACAGGATTTATGGTTTCCAGATGACACCAAAATTGGAGGTGTAGTGGACAGCGAGGAAGGATCTTGATCAGATGGGCCAATGGGCTGAGGAGTGGCAGCTGCTGTTTAATTTAGATAAATGTGAAGTACTGCATTTTGGAAAGGCAAATCAAGGTAGGACTTATACACTCAATGGTAAGGTCCTGGGGAGTGTTGTTTTTTTTTTGTAGATATTTTTATTGAAATTTAACATTTTTGCAAATTTACAAAAATAAACAAAACTCTCAAATACAAACATTGATGTACAATTAAATCATATATACAATAGTCATAATTTAACAAAGAAAAGAGAAAGAAAGAAAACAAAAAAAGAAAAAAAAAGAAACGAGAAAAGAAAGAAAAAAAAAACTCAACTTTCTACTAATCTAACCTATAACTAACCAGAGTGTATACCTAAGTCTCTTACATGCTCGGAATGTATAAACATCAAATATAATAAAACCCGTATTCGCGCAGGATTCCTCTCCCAAGGGGCCCCGGAGCAGCCCGGTCTGAAATCTTCACTAAATAAAAGCCCTTGTTAGGATAGCCGAAATATCTGCATTTATATAATTCAAAAAGGGCTGCCATATTTTATAAAATAATTCAGTCTTTCGGTGCACCATATTTGTGAGGAAGTCAAGGGGGATATATTCCATAATTAATCTGTGCCAATTTGAAAGTCCAGGGGGGCCCTCAGCCACCCAGTTCACCAAAATATTTTTCCTTGCACAGAAAGAGAGAATAGAAAATAGTCTCTTCCCATGCATATCCAGAGATGAGAGGTTCGAAAAGCCCAAAAGGAGAGATACAGGGTCCACCCTAATTTCCGTTCCTAAAATTTCTGTCAGGGTATTTGCCACTTTAGTCCAGTATCTGCGGATTTTCTGACAAGTCCACAGACAATGTACAAGAGTACCCACCTCTATTTTGCATTTGGGACACATTGGAGATGCTCCTGCCTTAAATTTTGCCAGTCGAGCCGGAGCTATATGGGCCCTATGAAGTATCTTTAGTTGGATAGCCTGAGTTCTGTTACAGATAGCAATTCTTCTAGCATTTTCCCAAATGTCATTCCACATATCCTCAGAGATTTCTAGCCCCAAGTCCTGCTCCCATGTTTTAAGCAGGGGGAGTGTTGTTGAACAGAGAAACCTCAGCGTGCAGGTTCATTGTTCCATGAAAGTGGAGTCGCAGGGAGATAGGATAGTGAAGAAGGCATTTGGTATGCTTTCCTTTATTGGTCAGAGTATTGAGTACAGGAGTTGGGAGGTCATGTTGTGGCTGTACAGGACATTGGTTAGGCCACTTTGTGTGCAGTTCTGGTCTCCTTCCTTTTGGAAGGATGTTGTGAAACTTGAAAGGGCTCAAAGATTTGCAAGAATGTTGCCAGGGTTGGAGGGTTTGAGCTACAGGGAGAGGCTGAATAGGCTGGGGCTGTTTTCCCTGGAGCATTGGAGGCTGAGAAGGGACCTTAGAGAGGTTTATAAAATTATGGGGTGCTTGGATCTGACAAATAGACAAAGTCTTTTCCCTGGGGTGAGGGTGTCCAGAACTAGAGGGCATAGATTTAGGGTGGGAGAGGAAAGATATAAAAGGGACCTAAGTGGCAACTTTTTCATGCAGAGGGTGGTATGTGTACTGAATGAGCTGCCAGAAGAAGTGTTGGAGGCTGGTACAATTACAGCTTTTAAAAGGCATTTGGATGTGTATATGAATAGGAAGGATTTGGAGGAAATGGGCCAAGTACTAACAAATGGGATTAGATTAGGTTAGGATATCTGGTCGGCATGGACAAATTGGACTGAAGGGTCTGTTTCCGTGCTGTCTATCTCTAAGACTCTATAATTCTATATTGGCGATGCTGCCAGTACCAGCTTTTTTTTCTCTTTATTCATTCACGGGATGTTGGCATCATTGGCTAAGCCACCATTTATTGCCCATCCCTAATTACCCAGAAGGAAGTTAAGAGTCAGCTACATTACTGTGTGTTTGGAGTCACATGCAGGCCTGACTAGGTAAGGAGGACAGTTTCCTTCCCTGGAGGGCATTAGTGAACCAGATGGGTTTTCCCGACAATGGATTCACTGTCATCCTTAATTCTAGATATTCAAATCCAGGTCCCCAGAACATTATCTGGATATCTGGATTAAAGTCTAACACCAATACCAACACCAATACCAACACCAATACCAACACTAATACCAACACTAATACCAACACCAATACCAACACTAATACCAACACTAATACCAACACTAATACCACTAGGCCATTGCCCATCCCCTGTGTTTCTAATTGCCCTTGAATTCTGTGCCTTGTTGGGCCATTGAAGAGCCAACCACATTTCTGGGTGAAAAGGGTGCCTCTCGAGTACATTTTAAATCTTTCCCCTCTCACCTTAAACCTATGCCCTTGAGTTTTAGATTTCCCTGCTTTGGAGAAAGGACCTTGGCCATTCACCTTATCTGTGCCCCTCATGATTTTATAAACCTCTTTAAGGTCACCTCTCAACCTCCTACACTCTGGGGAAATTGTCCCAGCCTATCCCGCCTCTTTTTATAACTCAAACCACCAAGTCTCACAAACAATCTTGTAAATGTGGATGCAGATTTGTTTGGAGGGTTTGTTTCAGACATTTTGTCACCATACTAGGTCACATCATGAGTGAGCCCGCGGTGAAGCACTAGTGTTAAGGTCCGCTTTCTATTTATGTGTTAACACATCCATCCTCGGACAAGCCAAACAGAGACACACATGGGAATTCCTAAAGGAAGGCATTCCAACCGGAACTCTATCAACAAGCACATTGATTTGGACCCCATCTATCACCCTCTAAGAAAAAAGTACAGGGAATAACATCACCAACACAGGAAATGATATCACCATGGGAAGTGACATTACCAACCCAAGAAAACCTAAACGCATAAATAGAAAGCAGACCATGCCATCAATGCTTCATCTGGAGGCTCACTGATGAGTAACCTAGTATGATGATGAAACGTCTGAAAACAAACCTTCCAGCCCAGCGAGCAAACCTACATCCAGATCTTCAACCTCCTACAAATCATCTCCAAACTCGCTAATCTTATAAATCTTTTTTTGCACTCTTTCCAATTTAATAACACCTTTCCTATAGCATGGTGGTCAGAACTGTGCACAGTACTCCAAAGGTGACCCTACCGGGGTCTTGTGCTGCTGTAACATGACGTATAATGCTCTAACTGATGAAGACAAGCATGCCAAAGGACTTCTTCACCCTGTCCCAATTTCAAGGAGCTATGTGCTCGCATCCCTACATCTATCTCTTTGACAATACTACCCAGGGCTTTACCATTAACTGTATTAGGCCTGCCCTGATTTATCATTACCAAAATGCAACACATCACATTGATCTAAATTAAACTCCATCTGTCATTCCTTGGCCCACTGGCCCAGTTGATCAAGATCCTGTTGTAATCTTAGATAATCTTCTTCACTCTCCAATATACACCAATGTTGGCGTCATCTGCAAACTTATGTTTAGGGAAAACATCAGGGCAGCACTGGGGGATCGTCCAAAGAAGCTACATGGGTGGAACTGAGAAATAAGAAGGAGATGATCACTTTTTGTTGAAATGAGTCCATATTACAAAGGGAGAGGTGCTAACTCCTAAATTCTCATCCAAACTATTATCCAAATAATAAACAACAGTGGACCCAGCACTGATCCTTGTGGAACACCGTTGCTCACAGGCCTCCAGCTTGAACAACAACCTCCACTACCACTGTCTGTCTTCTCCGACCATCAAACCAAATTTTGTATACAATTAGCTAGCTCTCCCTGGATCCCATGTGATCTCATCTTACTAACCAGTCTATCACATGGAACCTTGTCAAAAGCCTTGCTAAAGGCCATGTCGACAACGTCTACCACTCTACCTTCATCTAGCCTCTTGGTTACCTCTACAAAAAAAAAACTCAAACAAGTTTGTGAGATGAGATTTCCCACACACAACCATGCTGACTATCCCTAATTGGTCCTTGCCTTTCCAAATGCATGTAGTTCTTGTCTCTCAGAATCCCCTCCAACAACTTACCCAACACCGTTGTCAGGCTCAATGATCTCTTGTTCCCTGGCTTTTCCTTGCAGCCTTTCTTAAATGAAGACACAACAGTAGCCACCCTCCAGTCTTCCAGCATCTCACCTAAATCTATCGATGATGCAAACACCTCGGCTAGAGGCCCTGCAATTTCTTTCCTAGCTTCCCAAAATGATCTGGGGTATACTTGATCAAGTCCTGAGGATTTATTCTACCTTTATGCATTTTAAAACTTCCAGCATCTCTCCCTCTGAAATGTGGACTCACATCAGGAAAAGTGTTCATCCCCTTTTTAGTTCCCACTCCCACCTGTGCAGCTTCTTTGGACAATCCCTCAGGAATACACTGCCCTGACATTTTCCCTAAACAAAAATGCCATTCCTGCCTCCTCCCTTTCCTCCTCTTCTGTCCTTCCTATTGACATCTGCACCCTGGAACACTGAGCTGCCAATCCTGTCCCTTTTTCAGCCCATGTTTCTGTAATACCAAAGATATCCCAGTCCCATTCATTCCCCTTGCATTAAAATAGATGATTAGAATAATTCCCTACAGTGTGGAAACAGGCCTTTCGGCCCTCTGAACAGTAACCCACCCAGACACAATTCCCTTTGACTGATGCACTTAACACTAAGGGCAATTTAGGATGGCCAATTAACCTGGCCTGCACATCTTTGGACTGCGGGAGGAAACCGGAGCACACCAATGCAGACACAGGGAGAACGTGCAAACCCCATACAGGCAGTTGGCTTGAGGCTGGAATCAAACCTAGGACCCTAGTGCTGTGAGGCAGTAGTGCTAACCACTGAGCCACCGTGCTGCCCTAAATGCATGTTGATTCATCAGTTCTTACTTACTGGAGTGTAATTGTATGATTTGGATACTGCATTTCCAATTTAACAGCTAAAGGGACAGTATTTCAACATTGATTGGCTGTAAGGTGCCTCAATGCATACTGCACTCTTGAAAAACATGATATGAATGTGAGTCTTGCTTTATTTTTATTGTCTGGTTGAAACTGTCAGACTGTTTTAACTCAAACTACGAACAGTAACTGTTCTGTGGGTCAGAGAATAAATCCAGAGGTAATCCATTGGTAAAGTTTCTCTGTTAATATTTTACTAACTTGATATCTTTGACCTTTCATTTGTTAAAGGAAGGTAAAGGCTCAAAGATCATTTGGCAAAATCCGAGACAGGATTTCCAAAGTTTGAATGCGAGTTTGCACCACCTATAAATTAACCCTTAGTCACACATATAAAAGTAACTCCAATAATTTACCCTTGGTAACACCTAGAAATTGGCCCTAGTCTCTGCTATAAATTGCCCAATGCCTTCTGTAAAGTCCCCTCAGTAACTCCTATAAACTAACCCCCAGTTTCTCTTACAAATCAAACTCCCCACCAAAAAAACTGCGGATGGTGTAAATCAGAGACAAAAGTAGAAATTGCTGGAAAAGCTCAGCAGGTCTGGCAGTGTATTTGGAGAGAAATCACAGTTAACATTTCAGGTCGAGTGACCATTCCTCAGGACCCCTTTCCAGTTCTGAGAAAGGGTCACTCGATCCAAAGCGTTAACTCTGATCTCTCTCCGCAGATGCTGCCAGATCTGCTGAGCTTTTCCAGCAATTTCTACCCCACTTCCACGCAAGTTCATTGGCCAATCAGAACATTGTTACAGTATGGCCATTGGGGCACTGGAAGATGGTAAAATTAGGGGCAGTGAGAAGCTGTCCCATCGAGACCCGATCTGCTTCTGGCAATGGCTCTGAATGCTACCAGAGGCATCTCCACGCACGTCGGGGTGTGCCCATAGCTCTCTCACAGGTCAATGAGTGGTTGCCATTTCAGTTGGTGGGACACAGCCCAGAGTGGGCTGGCCCGTTTTTAGTTGGATTTTCCGATGTATGGGGGAGGTGAGGGAAAGTGACGAGAGGACACACTGATGTGAAAAGGTGAAGCATTTGTTATTTTAACCAAATTATCAGGACGCAGGCAAGTTTAATGCAAAATTGAGACCATTCCCAACAAAAGCGGGTTTTCTGGTCCTGGTATTTAGTGCCAATACTGAAGGAGTTTGGCAGTTCTTTTTCTGTAATCTCCCCTGGGCACATCCTGACTGATGTTCCTTTAATTTTGAACCCTGATGTGTGCCTGATTTTGATTGCTGCACTGTTGGCAGCTGTGCCTTTAATCGTGTAGGCCTCAGGCCTGCAATGCTGCCCCCTAACCTGTCTGATGTAGATTTAGGATAGTTTTTTTTGTCAGTGCAGACCTGACGGGCTGAAGAGCCTCTTTGTATTGTACGATTCTATGATTCTAGCTCATGCTCCTCCTTTAAGACACTCCTTAAAAGCTACCACTGTGTCTAAACCCTGGGTCACCTGACCTCATATTTCAACATATGGCTCAATGTCATCTGTCTTTAAGTGCTTTTGTGGAAGCTTTTTATGAGCATTAAAGGACCTACAAATATGAATTGTAGTAGTTAACATCTCATTAAGTATTTTTGAAGTGTCGTTTCTGTAGGGACAAGTGGACGATTGTTGCATATATCAAACACATGATGTGCAAAACCTGTGTAATCCCAGTGTCTGAGCTGTGGTGGAGTTGTAGATTTGTTGAGACTTGACCTCCCAACTCCTGTACTCAATATTCTGTAAAATAAAGGAAAGCATACCAAACGCCTTCTTCACTCTCCTATCTACGTGCAACTCCACTTTCAAGGAGCTATGAACCTGCTGGTACACGTACTTCTATTGGTCAGTGCATTAGGCGTAGGAGTTAGGATGTCATGTTGTGGCTATAAGAGGACATTGCTTAGACCCTTATTGGAATATAAGTGTAATTGTAATCTCCCTGCTATAGGAAAGATGTTTGAAACTGAAAGGGTGCAGAAACGATTGACAAGAATTGGAGGGTTTGAGCTGTACGGGGAGGCTGAACAGGCTGGGGCTGTTTTCCCTGGAGCTTTGGAGGCTGAGTGGTGACCTTACAGAGGTTTATAAAATCATGAGGGGCGTAAATAGACAATAGATTTTTCCCAGAGTAGGGGAGTCCAAAACTAGAGGGCATAGGTTTAGAGTGAGAGGGGAAAGATTTAAAAGGAACCTAAGGGGCTCCGTTTTTACACAGAGGGTGGTGCATGCATGGAATGAGCTGCCAGAGGAAGTGGTGGAGGCTGGTACAATGACAATATTTAAAAGGCATCTGGATGAGTATATGAGGAGGAAGGGTTTAAGAGGGATATAGGCCAAATGCTGGCAAATGGGACTAGATTAATTTAGGATATCTGGTCAGCATGGACAAGTTGTACTGAAGGGTTTCTTTCTGTGCTGGACAGCTGTAGGAGCAGAAATGAGGCCATTCAGCCCATCAAGTCCGTTCCACCATTCAATCATGGCTGATACATTTCTCAACCCCATTCTCCCACTTGATCCCTTTCATACTCAAGAACCTGTCTATCTCAGTCTTAAATACACTCAATGAACTGACCTCCACAGCCTTTTGTGGCAATGAATTCCATCAATTCCCCACCCTCTGGTTGAAGAAGTTTCTCCTTATCTCTGTTCTAAAAGGTCTTCCCTGTACTCTAAAGCTGTGCCCTCGGGTTCTATTCTCTCCTACCAATGGAAGCATCTTCCCAACATCTATTCTCTCCACACCATTTAGTATTGTTTAAGTTTCAATTAGATCCCTCCACATTCTTCTAAACTCCATTGAGTATAAACCCAAAGTCCTCAAACATTCCTCATATGTTAAGCTTTTCATTCCTGGGACCATTCTCATGAACCTCCTGTGAAGACTCTCCAGGGCCAGTACATCCCTCCTGAGATATGGGGCCCAAACTGCATATAATACTCTAGAATTGGTCTGACCAGAGCCTTATAGACCCTCAGAAGTACATCCCTGTTTTTATATTCAAGTCCTCTCAAAATAAATGCCACCATTGCATTTGCTTTCCTAACTACTGACTCAACCTGCAAGTTTACCTTGAGAGAATCCTGGACTAGAGCTCCCAAGTCTCTTTGCACCTCAGTATTCTGAATGTTCTCCCCATTTGGAAAATAGTCTGTGCCTTTATTCTTCTGACAAAGGTGCATGACCTCACACACTTACCCACATTGTACTCCATCTGCCACTTCTTTGCCCACTCTCTTAATCTATCCAAATCCTTCTGCAGCCTCCTGCCTCCTTAATGCTACCCGTCTCTGCCTATCATTGTATCGTCTGCAAACGTAGCCAGAATGCCCTCAGTTCCTTCATCTAGATTGTTAATGTATAAAGTGAAAAGTTCTCCCAACACTGAGCCTTGCAGAACGCCACTTGTCACCAGCTGCCACCTTGAGAAGGACTCTTTTATTCCCCTCTCTCTGCTTCCTGCCAGACAGTCAAATGTCTGTCCATGCTAGCATCTTGCCTCTGACACCATGGGCTCTTGTCTGACTCTGTAGCTTCCTATGCACCTTGTTAAAGGCCTTCTTGAAGTCCAGGCAGATAACATCTGATTCTAGTCTGATTCTGTCTTCTTCTTCTCAAATTGCAGAGTAAATTAAATCATATTATGATCACTGCCTCCTAAGGGTTCCTTCACCTTAAACTCTCTTATCAAGTCTCCCTCATTGCACACCACTAAATTGCCTGTTCCCTAATGGGCTCCACCATGGTCACTGTAACTTTGCTTTTCCTACACATCTTTTCTATCTCCTGGTGTATTTTGCACCCCAGGTATTGTAATATGATTTTATTGGTCAATTAGAGGAGTGGGGACTTTTTAAAAGCCAGCAAAATAAAGAAGGAGAAAATGAACTGAGTTCAAACTAACAAATAATATAAAAACAAATAGTAAGAACTGGTTTAAATGTATAAAAAGGAAGAGAGAGGTCAGTGAGCATTGGCGTCTTAGAGAGTGAGATTGGGGAAAATAAATAGGGATCCAGGAAATGGGTGAGGAGTTGAATAAATACTTTGCATCAGTCTTTGTGTTTAGATTACTTACAGTGTGGAAACAGGCCCTTTGGCCCAACAAGTCCACACCGACCCGCCAAAGTGCAACCCACCCAGACCCATTCCCCTGCACCTAACACTACAGGCAATTTAGCCTGGCCAATTCTCCTAACCTACACATTTTTGGATTGCTGGAGGAAACCGGAGCACACCCACTCAGACACGGGCAGGACGTGCAAACTCCACACAGAGAGTCACCTGAGCTGGGAATTGAGCCTGGGTCTCTGGCGCTGTGAGGCAGCAGTGCTAACCACAGTGTCATCACGTGTTGATGACTAATTCGATATAATTTTTAAATACTAAATATATAAGGCGGTGAAGATGGGGGGAGGGATGAGAGAGATGTAGCAAACACAATAACTGACATTGGTGGAAAAAGACCAGGCAAACTAAGGAGTTAAAGGCCATTAAGTCCCTTGTACCTCATGGTTTACCTCCTAAATGTCAATACCACTGCACCATCACCTCCTGTCATCTTTGGAACCATGTCAGTAAATCCTTTCTGTGCTCTGTCCAATAGTTGCGCACTCTTCTTGAAGTGCACTGCTCAGAATAGGTCACAGTTCCATTTGAGGTCAGTTGTGAACAGTGTTTCATAAAGGTTCACCATAACTTCCTCATGTTGGTATTACTTGCCTCTGTTTATAATGCATAGGAACCCTTGTGCATTTTCAACTATTTTCTCAGCTTGCCCTGTGATCTACAGAGGCATGTTTGCCCACTGCTTCTGCACCTCTTTGGATTGTTATCCTTGAGTTTATTTGGTCTCTCCAAATTCTTTCCAGTGCAAGGAAATTTCATACTCCCTATCATATCAAAGCAGCATTTCCTGCATTCCACCGTGCCCTGCATTTCCTGCCACATGAATAAGGAGGGGATTAGAGCACAATAAAAGAGAAGAAAGCGATTATACAGCATGGGAGGAGATTAACACATCCCTGACATCATTCCTTAAAGCTGCAGCTTTTGAAATAGGGGGAAGGTAATTATTATCCGAACAGTACAGTGCCCTTGCAGCTGTTGTTCAACCAGTCAATGTTTAGTCAATACAGGGAGCCCAACCTGTGCCCTCACAGGCATGTCTTCATCATTTCAATCCAAAGCAAATTCCTTTAGGGTGTTACTGAAGGTTCTTTTGACTTGGTTTAGTGTTAGCTCAGACACGGAAGGCTGTGTGTAATCTAGAACCCCAGGAAGCTACTGTGGGGGGAACCCGTGCAGACCCCACCATGGCAACTAGTGGAATTTCAATCCAGTTAATAAGCCTGAACTGTGATGCTAGTCCTCAGTAATGGCGTCCTGAAATTGTCTTAACAATTCATGATGTGACTGCACTGAATGCACAGAAGTGGAGTTCATTGTTAATCCCTCGAAATACAAGGCACTCAGTCATTTCCAAATACTGCAAAGTCCAATTGACTCAGGCACTGGGAACCACAACAGCAAACACAGCCTTGTCAACACTGCAAAATCCTCCTTACTAGTATCTACTTGTGTCAGTAACTAAACCTAATCAGACTGACAGAACTGTACGCTGCGCACGTCCCAGACTCCACCACGACCATCTCTGAGAATGTCCTATCCAAACTGGCAGAGGTGGCAGCACCATGGCATACAATCCAGAGGGAGTCGTGTATGGAATACTCGATCCCATGAGGTCTCATTATATTAGGTTAAATGTGGGCAAGGAGGCATCCTGCTGATTATCCTCCAACACCCTTGACTGTTAAATCAGTCTTGCTTCATGTTTATTACCACTTGGAGGAGGTGCGAGTATGGAAGGACACAGAATATACCCGGATGAGGGAATTCAATTCCCATCATCAAGTCGCTCAGAAGCAATGCTACTGATTGAGCTGGTCGGGTCCTTAAAGACATAGCTGCGATACTGTGTCTGCAATAGTTGACGATCGACATCAGTAACTAGGGGTCACGCTTTCAAGATTGTTGGCAAGAGAGCTAAGAGTGAGATGAGGAGAAAAGTCTTCACTCAGAGATCTGGATTTGGAATCCCCTGCGGATTCCAAAAGAGAGCTGGGTATATTTGAAAGTGATGAATTTAGAAGGAGACAGGTCTGGAGATTGAGGCCAGCTGAGTCACTCTTTCAGAAGCCAGTCCAGACACAATGAACTGGATGGCCTCAGTCTATGTTGTAAAATTCTATGATTCTACACAGGGATCTGGAAGTCCTTGCCCATGAATCATAAATCTTCACCTTGTGGGAGAATCAGAGGGGCACAATTTCAGAATAAGGGATCACCCATTTAAGACACAGATGAGGAGGAAGTGAAGCTGTGGAATTCGTTACCACACAGGGCTGCTGAGGCTGGGCTATGAAGTACATTCAAGGCTGAAATAGACCGATATTAATCATTAAAGGAAGTAAGGGTTAAGAGGGAAAAGCCAGAGCTCATTAAAAGGTGGAGAAGACTCAGGGTGACCTCTGCTCCTGTATCTTATTAATGGAACTCAAAGGAAGGGCATGTTTATATATCACTCCGAAAACCTTAATAACTTTTGATGTAGAAATGTTAGAAATAGCTTGCAGAATCAGATAAATCCTAACAGGATTTTACTTTATTCTTTCATAGGCAGTGGTCATCGCTAACAGGGCCAGCATTTGCTACCTTTCACAAATCGCTCATAAACTGAGTGGCTTGCTATGGTCTTATCAGTCAACACCATTATTCTGGTTTTGAAGTCATGCAGTGGCTGATTTCCCTTCACTAAAGGGCATTATTGGATCAGAGGTGTTTGTAATAACACTCATTTCATAGATTCTGGATTAGTGTTGCTGGAAGAGCACAGCAGTTCAGGCAGCCTCCGAGGAGCAGTAAAATTGACGTTTTGGGCAAAAGCCCTTCATCAGTACTACCCTCTGTGTGAAAAGTTGCCCCTTAGGTCTCTTTTATTTCTTTCCCCTCTCACCCTAAACCTATGCCCTCTAGTTCCGGACTCCCAAACCCCAGGAAAAAGACTTTGGCTATTTACCTTATCCATGCCCCTCATAATTTTGTAAACCTCTATAAGGTCACTCCTCAGCCTCCAACGCTCCAGGGAAAACAGCCCCAGCCTGTTCAGCCTCTCCCTATAACTCAAATCCTCCAACCCTGGCAACATCCTTGTAAATCTTTTCTGAACCCTTTCAAGTTTCACAACGTCTTTCCGGTAGGAAGGAGACCGGAATTGCACACAATATTCCAACAGTGGTCTAACCAATGTCCTGTACAGCCGCAACATGACCTCCCAACTCCTGTACTCAATACTCTGACCAATAAAAGAATGCATACCAAACACCTTCACTATCATATCTACCAGCGACTCCACTTTCAAGGAGCTATGAACCTGCATTCCAAGGTCTCTTTGTTCAGCAACACTCACTAGGAACTTACCATTAAGTGTATAAGTCCTGCTAAGATTTGCTTTCCCAAAATGCAGCACCTTGCATTTATCTGAATCAAACTCCATCTGCCATTTCTCAGCCCATTGGCCCCTCTGGTCCAGATCCTGTTGTAATCTGAGGTAACCTTCTTCGCTGTCCACTACACCTCCAATTTTGGTGTCATCTGCAAACGTACTAACTGTACCTCTTATGCTCACATCCAAATCATTTATGTAAATGACAAAAAGTAGAGGACCCAGCACTGATACTTGTAGCACTCCACTGGTCACAGGCCTCCAGTCTGAAAAACAACCCTCCACCACCACCCTCTGTCTTCTACCTTTGAGCCAGTTCTGTATCCAAATGGCTAGTTCTCCCTGTATTGCGTGAGCCATGCGCACCTGCATGGGCCCCAGCTATGCCTGCCTCTTTGTAGGATATGTGAAACTGTCCATCTTCTGCAGCTACACTGGCACCACCCCCCACCTTTTCCTCCGCTACATCGATGACTGTATCGGCGCTGCCTCGTGCTCCCACGAGGAGGTTGAACAGTTCATCCACTTTACCAACACCTTCCACCCGACCTCAAATTTACCTGGACCATCTCAGATTCCTTCCTCCCCTTCCTAGACCTTTCCATTTCTATCTCGGGCAACCGAATCTATAAACTGACCGACTCCCACAGCTACTTAGACTACACCTCCTTCCACCCTGCCCCTTGTAAAAACGCCATCCCATATTCCCAATTCCTTCATCTCCGCTGCATCTGCTCCCAGGAGGACCAGTTCCAATACCAAACAACCCAGATGGCCTCCTTCTTCAAATACCGCAATTTCCCCCCAGACGTGATCGACGATGCTCTCCGCCCCATCTCCTCCACTTCCCACTCCTCTGCCCTTGAACCCCACCCCTTCAATCGCCACCAAGACAGAACCCCACTGGTCCTCACCTACCACCCCACCAACCTCCATATACATCGTATCATCCGTCATCATTTCCGCCACCTCCAAACAGACCCCACCACCAGGGATATATTTCCCTCCCCTCCCCTATCAGCTTTCCGAAAAGACCACTCCCTCCGTGACTCCCTCGTCAGGTCCACACCCCCCACCAATCCAACCTCCACTCCCGGCACCTTCCCCTGTAACCGCGAGAAATGCAAAACTTGCGCCCACACCTCCCCCCTTACTTCCCTCCAAGGCCCCAAGGGATCCTTCCATATCCAGCACACCTGCACCTCCACACACATTTGCACATTCCCCCTGTGGGCTTCCTCAGGGTGCTCTGGTTTCTTCCCATTGACCAAAGATGTACCAATTAGATTGGTTGGCTGTGGGGTTGGAGGACTGGATCTAGGTGGGATGTTCTTTGGAAGTTTGATATGGGGCTGAATGGCCTCCTTCCATAGTGTGACGATTCTTAAAGTCTCTGCCACTGATGGTGGGTGAAGGAAACGGGGATTTTGCACTGTCAGTCTGCTTGTTAAACAATAAGTCTCAAAACCAGTGACCCACTTCAATTAAGCTTGATAGACCAATAGAGTGTGACCCAAGGAGAACAGAGTAGTGTTGGTGAAGGTGAGTTTCCAGATCCCATATCTTAGCAAAAGGTTATTGAGAGTTAGGAACAATTCAATTTAATTGGAATAAATTATGGATTGTCTCACCTGCTGCTGTCCACTTTGGCACAGCTGTCAAAATGTGAGCAAGGTTTTCAGAGCAGGTTGTTGGACGTGGATTGGCCTGAGGTCTCCTTAGTGAGACAGAAGCTATTAATAAAAGGATTTCTTATTTTTTTTCAGCCTTGTACCTCCAGAACATAAACCAGGCAGGGAAAAGCCCTCCAGGAAATGCTGTATAATTGTGATAAAGTTGTAATAACATAAGATCCTGAGGGGTCTTGACAGAGTAGGTGTGATGAGGAAGTTTCCTTTAATGTGAAAATCAAAAACTCCGTTTCCCTCCCACAGTCCAAAGATGTGCAGGTCAGGTGAATTGGCCATGCTAAATTAGAACATAGAACATAGAAAAATACAGCGCAGTACAGGCCCTTCGGCCCTCGATGTTGCGCCAACTGAAGCCTACCTAACCTACACTAGCCCAATAACCTCCATATGCTTATCCAATGCCCGCTTAAATGACCATAAAGAGGGAGAGTCCACCACTGCTACTGGCAGGGCATTCCATGAACTCACAACCCGTAGTGTTAGGTGCATTAATCAGGGGTAAGTGTGGGAGAGTGGGTCTGGCTGGGTTGCTCTTCGGAGGGTCGGTGTGGACTTGTGGGGCCAAAGAGCCTGTTTCCACACTGCAGGGAATCTAACCTAGGGGTCACTACTTAAAAATCCGAGGTTGCTTGTTAAAAACAGAGATGAGGAGCATTTTGTTCTCTGACTATTTGAACTCCTTTCCTGGAAAGTGGAAGCAGTGTTCCTTGAATGTCTTTAAGGCGGAGAAGATGAGATTCTTGTTAAACAAGTAGTGAGAAAAATAATCAGAGGTTGACAGGAATCCTGTGCCCATCAGTCGTGGGATCGCGCCTGTGAATAGACGTTGCAGTGTAGCCTGGTTCACACAGTGACACACAGGAATGTGGAGGAACCAGATCTTGAGTCTTCTCTGATTACTTTCTCATGCCTTGTTTTGCAAGAATCTCTCCTGGTGCTTGTTCATATGGAACCAGTGCAACACAGTGAAGGTAAAAGCTCTACTCAGTGCCCTCTTTCACTTGTTCAATGATGTTTGCATAAACAATTTTTACATTGTTCCTATTTGCATACGTGTCCAAAATTTCTGAAGTCCAATGTCGTACAAGTTTTGTTTTAAACTCCCTGTAAATCCCGTGGACAATCCACCCTGACCCATATACCTTTGGACTCAAGGAGGAGCCTGAGCACTTGGAGAGAACCCGCACGGAGATGTGGAGAACGTGCAAGCTCCACACAGCCAAACACCCAAGGGTGGGATTGAACATGAATTCCTGGTACTGGGAGGCTGAGGTGCTAACTGCTAAACCACAATGCCACCTGCAATTGCAAGCTACAAGTACACAGCATTGTTCAGACTTCCAGACTGAAGGGCATTTCATTTGGGATTCATTCCTCAATTCAATTTTCCAGCGTTGCCCCTGAACTAAAATGAAAAATCACTCACCTTGCCTTAGGGAGATAGTGGCACAGTGGGATTGCCCCTGGGCTAGTAACCTGGCTAAGTCCTCTGGCTGATGGCCTGGGTTTCAATCCCACTACGGTCATTACTTGCTTTAAACTTTTCTGTGACGCATCCACAGCTGTAGGGCGTGCCAAAGTGAAGCGTAGTCACTGTTGTAATGAAGAAAACGTGGCATACGTTGGCACACAGCAAGCTTCTACAATCAGTGAAGTGTTAAGATCATGGGATCTAGGACCAGGATTAGGCCGTTTGGTCCATTGAGCCTGCCATTTAACAAGATCATGATCTGATTGTGGCCTTAGTTGCACCTCCCCACATAACCTTTGACTCCTGTGTAGATCAAAAGAAAAGTTCAACTTCACTGGTCTCTTTGCTGGAAAATTCCATAGATTTAAGCCTCAAAGAGAAGAAATTTATCTCCTCAGTAACATTCACACCACAACAACGACAGGCCTTACCATCTCCAATAATACGAAAGTGAAGACTGCAGATGCTGGAGATTAGAGTCGAAACTGTGATTCTAGCATAACACAGCAGGTCAGGCAGCATCGGAGGAGCAGGAAAATTGACTTTTCGGGCAAAAACCCTTCATCAGAAATCCTTTTGCCCAAAATGTCGGTTTTCCTGCTCCTCAGATGCTGCCTCATCCCCAATAAGAGAAAATCTAACCACCATCTCTTGACATTCAATGGTATTTTCACCGATACATCCCCCATGATCACCTTCCTGGGGTTTAACCATTGACCAGAAACTCAACTGGACTTGCCACATCAACACAGTGGCTATGAGAACAAGCCAGAGGTTAGGAATCCTGCAGTAAAATAACTCACCTCCTGACTCAAAGCCTGTCCACCATCTACAAGGCACAAGTCAGGAGCGTGATGGAATACTTCCCGCTTGCCTGGATGGGTGCAGCTCCCACAGCACTCAAAAAGCTTGACACCATCCCCAGGACAAAGCAACCCACTTGATGGGCACCACATTCATAGCATCCACTCCCTCCACCACCAACGCTTAGTAGCAGCAGTGTGTACCATCTACAAGATGCATTGCAGAAATTCTGCAAATATTCTTAGTCAGCACCTTCCAAACCCACGACCATTTCTATCTGGTAGAATAAGGGTAGCAGATACATGGGTACACCATCACTTGCAAATTCCCCTCAAAGCCACTCACCATCCTGACTTGGAAATATATGGCTGTTCCTTCATTGTCACTGGGTCAATATCCTGGAATTCCTTTCCGAGGGTCTATCTATAGCACATGGAGTGCAACGGTTCAAGAAGGCAGCTCACCACCATCTTCTCAAGGGCAACCCGGGACAGGCAATAAATGCTAGTCTGGCAAGTGATGCCTTCATTCCCATGAGTAAATTATGTGATAATGTTTTTCCTTTAACAAGGTTATTTTGTCCTTGCTTTTATTGGCGGGTGGGGGAGGGGGGGAGGTGGTGGGGTGGGGGTGGGGTTGTGAAGGCAGAGGTTCCAGTATGTCAGAAAATACCTATCTAAAAAGGCCTTGAAATTTTTTTAAAAAACACTTGTACAATGAAAGGAGAGTGGCTAGTTCTCCCAGGTCAGAGTTTTTTGTCAGTTTTGTTTTTTTTTCAGTTTTGGGTTAAGTTTTCGCAAACACTTTGTCTGGAGCTGCTGGTCAAAGAAAACTGCTGGAGGGGAAGAGGTTCCCGGATTCAACTAAGTTTTTCTGGCTAATTCTCTCTCTCTCTCTCTGTCTGACAGCTCTCTTGTAAGAGCCTATGTTTGATTTTACCTCTATTTTTCTGAGAGGGGTGATTATGAGGAGGTTGCATGTATTTGAAACAGCATCATTAAGTTACGACAGAGTTGATTGGCTTTTCAGATAAGATAAGTTATTCTAAATGCAGTTCTCTTTTATTTGTGTTTCATTTGGTAGTCTGTAAATAAATTCTGGTTTGTTTAAAACTGAATGGTTGGGTCAGCTGCACCACTCCTGGAGTATCCACTTTATACCTGTGTGGGGTGGTATGGTGGTACAGTGGTTAGCACTGCTGCCTCACAGCGCCAGAGACCCCGGTTCAATTCCTGCCTTGGGTAACTGTCTGTGTGGAGTTTGCACATTCTCCCTGTGTCTGTGTGAGTTTGCCCCAGTTTCCTCCCACAGTCCAAAAATGTGCAGGTTAGGTGAATTGGCCATGCTAAATTGCCTGTAGTGTTGTGGGTTGCTCTTTGGTGGGCCGAAGGGCCTGTTTCCACACTGTAAGTATTCTAATGTAAAACACTGAGAAGGGTTAAGGTCTGGGCTACATCCTTGAAATGCTTTGAGGGGGTCTGACCTGTTCATAACATATTTGTGGATCTGTTAAGGTCTGGGCTACATCCTTGAAATGTTTTGAGGGGGTCTGACCTGTCCATAACATATTTCTGGCTTCTGTGTGGATCTGTTAAGGTCTGGGCTACATCCTTGAAATGTTTTGAGGGGGTCTGGCCTGGTCCATAGCATATTTCTGGCTTCTGTGTGGATCTGTTTGATCGGTCCAATTTGGGATTAGGATTGTTGGACTCAAAGGCAGCGAGTGGTAGGTGTTAGATTATTTTGTTCTGGGTGTTGGATTCAATTGGTTTACATCGTGCTTGGTGTAGTAATGGTTCTTTCAGTCACTAAGAGTTTTCTAGAAAGTTTGGGGGCTTTACAAAAGGTGAACAAAGAAAAGCTGCCGGAATTGGCAGGCAAATTGGGGTTGGAGTAACCTTCATCTGTAAGAAAAGGAGAGATATTTAGAGCAATGGCTCAGCCTTTAAATTCACTAGAAACACCATCAGAATCTTAAGAGATGCTAAAGTTCAATTGAGAATGAAGCAGCTTGTGTTAGAGGCAAAAGGAAAAGGGATTGTTTGAAAACTGTTTGAAATACAATGTAAAAGGAGAGGAAAGAGAGAAAGAACAAAAGGCCCGAGAAGAAATAAATAAAAAGAGACAGAGTTCAGCTTCAGAAATTGGCACTCCGACAGAAACGTTAGGATCTGGGCTCCCATCTTGAAATGTTTTGAGAGGTCTGGCCTGGACTTAAAATAAGTCTTCAGTGGGATATCCCTTATTTTGAAACTGTAGCTCCTAGTTCTAGCTTCCCCCATAAGAGGGGATGCTCCATTATCATCTATCCCACCAAACCCCCCTCGGAATCTTATATGTTTCAATGGATGTGAGCATAAGAGGTACAGTTAGTAAGTTTGCAGATGACACCAAAATTGGAGGTGTAGTGGACAGCGAAGAGGATTATAACAGGATCTGGACCAGATGGGCCGATGGGCTGAGAAGTGGCAGATGGAGTTTAATTCAGATAAATGCGAGGTGCTGCATTTTGGGAAAGCAAATCTTAGCAGGGTTTATACACTTAATGGTAAGGTTCTAGAGAGTGTGTTGCTGAACAAAGAGACCTTGGAGTGCAGTTTCATAGCTCCTTGAAAGTGGAGTCGCAGATAGATAGGATAGTGAAGAAGGTGTTTGGTATGCTTTCCTTTATTGGTCAGAGTATTGAGTACAGGAGTTGGGAGGTCATGTTGCAGCTGTACAATACATTGGTTAGGCCACTGTTGGAATATCGCATGCAATTCTGATCTCCTTCCTATCGGAAAGACGTTGTGAAACTTGAAAGGGTTCAGAAAAGATTTACAAGGATGTTGCCAGGGTTGGAGGATTTGAGTTATAGGGAGAAGCTGAACAGGCTGGGGCTGTTTTCCCTGGAGCGTTAGAGGCTGAGGGGTGACCTTATAGAGGTTTATAAAATCATGAGGGTCATGGATAGGATAAATAGGCAAAGTCTTTTCCCTGGGGTTGGGGAGTCCAGAACTAGAGGGAATAGGTTTAGGATGAGAGGGGAAAGATATAAAAGAGACCTAAGAGGCAACTTTTTCACACAGAGGGTGATACATGTATGGAATGAGCTGCCAGAGGAAGTGGTGGAGACTAGTACAATTGCAACATTTAAGAGGCATTTGGATGGGTATATGAATAGGAAGGGTTTGGAGGGATATGGACCGGATGCTGGCAGGTGGGAGTAGATTGGGTTGGATATCTAGTCGGCATGGACAGGTTGGACTGAAGAGTCTGTTTCCATGCTGTACATCTCTATGACTCTATGAGATCACCTCATCATAAGATAATGGGATCAACATCCTGCCAATAATTTTACCTAGAGGCTTGTAAACCTTTGGAATTCCATACCACAGTGGGCTGTGAAGGCTCAGTCTTTGTGTACATTTAAGATAGACATTGATAACTTTCTAAGAGGACTGCAGATGCTGGAGATTAGAGTCGAGAGTGTGGCACAGCAGGTCAGGCAGTGTCTGACAAGCAGGGGAATTGATGTTTTGGGCAGATTGCTGATGAAGAGCCTTTGCCCAAAATGTCGATTTTCCTGCTCCTCGGATACTGTGCTTTTCTAGTACCACACTTGACTGATAAATTTCTGATGAACAGCAGCACACTGGGTCACAGGGATGAGGGTGAATAAAAGACATTGAAGTGATTGATCAGCCATGATCGTACTGTAAATGGGCAGTTAAGATGGGCAGAATGGCCTACCCTATTCCTATGTTCCAATGGCAGTATATCTTTCCTCAGATAAGGAGACGGAAGCTGTTTGCAGTAATCAAATCTGGATGGGCCTCTTTGTGTAGCTGCTTTGCTGCTGTATTCCTTTCTCTGTTCTATTATCCTAATGCACTCTGTATGGTATTGTCTGCCTGTACTACACGCAAAACAAAACTTTTCACTGTACCTCGGTACATGTGACAATAGTAAATCAAATCTTCTCACTGTGCGGCAATCAATTGACAGGTTTTTTTTTTCTGGTTTGCTTTTTCCCAGCAATCTGCATAATACTGTTTGAAACAAGGATGGGATGCTTGGAAGAGAAAGTTCCCGAGGAAACGGATAAATTCATCAAGGCCGTGTTTGAAATGTTCCGCCTCTCCGCGATTGTTGTCTTCTTTCCAAAAGCTTTGTGGCCCTATATACCACAGTGGAAACAATTTGTAGCAGCATGGGACTATATCTTTTACATCAGTAAGGCCAAATTATTTGAAGTCGCATTATTTGTGAGACTTTTGTTCCATTCTGTAAAAATGTGTTACAACTAAGAAACGCAGCAGGTCTTGTGCTGGATCAAGTGCTTTTTGTTATTTATATAAATGATTTGGATGTGAGTATGAGAGATATTGTCAGTGAGTTTGCAGATGACACCAAAATTGGTGGTGTGCTGGACAGCGAAGAAGGTTGTGGGACTTTGATCAGATGGGTCAAGGAGTACTAGATAGAGTTTAATTTAGATAAATGTGAGGTGCTGTATTTTGGAAAGGCAAATCAGGGCAGGGCTTGTCCACTTAATGGTAGGGCCCTGGGGAATGTTGCTAAACAAAGAGACCTTGGGGTGCAGGCTCATAGTTCATTGACAGCGGAGTCGCAGGTTGACAGGGTGGTGAAGAAGGCATATGGTACGCTTGCTTTTATTGATCAGTGCATTGAGTCTAGGAGTTGAAATGCTGTGTTGCAGCTGTGCAGGACATTGGTTAGGCTGCTTTTGGAATACGCGTTCAATTCTGGTCTCCCTACTGTAAGAAAACGTTGTGAAACTTGAAAGGTTTCAGGAAAGATTTACAAGGATATTGCCAGTCTTGGAGGATTTGAGCTATAGGGAGAGGCTGAACAGGCTGGGGCTGTTTTCCCTGGAGTGTCGGAGGCTGGGGGGTGATCTTATAGAGGTTTATAAAATCATGAAGGGCATAGTCTTTTTTCCCAGGGCAGGGGAGTCCAAAACTAGAGGGCATAGGTTTAAGGTGAGAGGGGAAAGACTTAAAAGGAACCTATGGGGCAAATGTTTCATGCAGAGATTGGTGCATGTATGTGAGCTGCCAGAGGAAGTGGTGGAGGCTGGTACAAGTTACAACTTTAGAATTATAAATTATAATTACAATTCTGGATGGTACATGAATAGGAAAGGTTTAGAATGATTTGGGCCAAATGCTGGCAAATGGGACTAGATTAATTCAGGATATCTGGTCAGCATGGACGAGTTGGATCGAAGGGTCTGTTTCTGGGTTGTACATCTCTATAACTATTTGTGGAGAGAGGAATACAGTTAACCTTTTGAGTCCGGTACCACACTTCTTCAGAACTCACAGACAAGATTCTGAAGGGACTTGACAGGGTCAATGCTGTGAAGGTGTTTCTGCTAACGGGGGAATCTCAGGCTAGGGGGCATCATTTCAGAATAAGGCGATACTCACTTAAAACGGAGATACAAAGGAAAATCATCATCCGGAGAATAGTGAATATCTGTAATTCTCCACCCTGGAGAGTTGTGAAGACTAGGCCACTGCAAGTATTTAATGAGGGGATTAATTGATTTTAGAAATATTGAGGAATCGAGGACTGGCTTGAAAGAGGAATTGAGACCTGGTTTTGGTGTTAGAGGGTGGGAGGGCAGGCCTGAGGGGCTGAATGGCCAACTCCAGCTCCAACTCCTGTCATGTTCTTGTGCTGCCAGACCTGCAGAGATTCCTTAGCATCCGCACTGTTTATTTCTGAACTCTGGTATTTCTTAGTGTTGGAATGCATCCAGAAACCTTGCTGGGGCAACATGCAGAGAGCCAAACGGATCCCCCAGAACGAGACAGTGAAGGGAATTGTCAAAACAGAAGCATAGAAAGGTTTGATAGAAATACAGCAGCCATTCAGTCCATCATCACTCGTGCTAGCTGGGCAGAACCCAGTCACACCTTCCAGCTTTCTACATTATGGTGACTGAAATGTATGCCCACGATTTTTATTCAGGGTGTATTAATTGCGAGCACCACCAGCAGAGGGAGCATCCTACCATGCACACGCATGGCATCATGGCAGTGAGATGTCACTCTGCAGTGTTCACGTTGAAAGTAGGAATAGGCCATTCGGCCCTTCGAGCCTGCTCTGTTATTCAATGCGTTCAGGGCTGATCATCTAACTTAGCCCCCTGTTCCCACTTTCTCCCCATACCCTTTGATCCCTTTAGCCCCCGAAGAACTATATCTAACACCTTCTTGAAAACATTCAATGTTTGACTTCAATCCCTTTCTGTGGCAGAGAATTCCACAGGCTCCCCACTTTCTGGGTGAACATGTTTCTCCTCACCTCAGGGGCTTGTCCTGTGTCTTTAGACTATGACCCCTGGTTCTGGACTCCCCTGTCATCAGTAACATCCTTCCTGTGTTTACCCTGTCTGGTCCTGTTAGATGTTTATACATTTCTATGAGATCCACCCCTCATTATTTGAACTCCATTGACTGTAATCCGAACAGTGACCTGTCAGAAAGATGGCACTGCTGATATGATCACACTGAGGTTATACACAATGGAATTGGATGTAGGTTTGCTCGCTGAGCTGGAAGGTTCATTTCCAGACGTTTCGTCACCTTATTGGTAACATCTTCAGTGGGCCTCAGGCGAAGCACTGCTGAAAATTCCAAACCTACAGCAAACCTACATGCAAAATCTCAACCTGAGCTACAAATCTTCTCAAAACTTGCTAACTTAGGGTGAATTGAGACTCCTATTCCTTCTGAGCTGTCAGTTTCCCCCGGAGGGAACAAACCAGACAGTGTGGGGGAGTCATCAACACTCCCTGTACCTCAGTAACAGTGATAATGCCTCGTGTATGATAATGTCCCTGCCTTTGGGTCAGGCGACACAGATTCAGATCCCTCTTGCTCCAGAAGTGTGTTTTAACTTGTCTAGGTCAGAAGTCACATGACATCGGGTTATAGTCCATTAGGTTTATTTGAGACCGCACAAGCATTTGGAGTGCTGCTCCTTCGTCAGGTAAAATGTAAAGAGGCACAGAGTTAGGGAGGCACATCAAGGCAGTTTTACTCAGAGGATCTGGATCGGCACAGGCTTGGAGGGCTGAAAAGCCTGTTCCAGTGCTGTAATTTTCTTTGTTCTTTGTTCAGCCTAAAGGCTTGTGATTTCAAATAAATCTGTTGATCTATAACCTGGCGTCGTGTGACCTCTGATCTTGTCCAACCTAGTTCAACACCGGCACCTCCACATCCTTATTTAGACTATAGACCATAAGACATAGGAGCAGAAATTAGGCTATTCGGCCCATCGAGAGTGCTACAACATTCAATCATGGCTGATCAGTTTCTTTCCAACCCCATTCTCTTGCTTTCTCCCCATAACCCTCGGTCCCCCAATACTCAAGAACCTATCCATCTCAGTTTTAAATTTACTCAATGACTTGGCCTCCACAGCCTTCTGTGGCAATGAATTCCATAGATTCTCTGGCTGAAGAAGTTTCTCCTTACCTCCGTTCTATAAGGTCTTCCCTTTACTCCAAGGCTGTGCCCCTGGGTCCTAGTCTCTCCTACCAATGGAAACATCTTCCTAATGTCTAGGCTGTTCAGTATTCTGTATGTTTCAGTAAGATCCCCCTCATGCTCCTAAACTCCATTGAGTACAGTCCCAAATGTTCCTCATATGAAAAGCAAACCTGTCTAAACAGTTTGGCTTGCATGTCCATACATGGTGCTGTGCTGGTAATGTCACTAGATTACTCATCCTGAGGCCATGAGTTCAGATCTGATTACAGCTGCTGTCGGCATTTGAACTTATTTAATAAAGGTCTGTAATTGAGAGTTAGTTTACCCTGAATCATCTGTTGACTGCTGTGAAGACTCATAAATACCCAAGAGGGAAAGAAATCTGTATGTGACTCCCGACCCAAAACAATGTGGGTGACTCTTGAGTGCCTTTTGAAATGGCCAGTCAGTTCAAGAGCAGTTAGGGTTGGGCAGTAACAGTGTCCATGGAATTTAGTTTTTAAGAAAGAAACAAGGGATTTTTGTGTCTTCTGTGTTCCAGACGAACGCCAGCTTTGCTCCCCCCGCAATCTGGGTATTAAAAACTTCTGCTCATCACATTCATTGTCAACAGTATTTTCTTAACTTTCAGCTGAGAAGCTTGTCAATAAGAAGATAAGAGAGATCGAGGAGCACGTTGAGAAGGGCTGTGCAGTGGAAGGAGAATACCTCACGTACCTACTGGCCAATATCAAGATGACTCCTTTTGATGTGTATGGCAGCCTGTGTGAGCTCCTGTTGGCTGCAGTAGACACCGTAAGGTCCAAGATATTTAATAATGATTGTGTTTGGCTGACTGTAATAAGCTTGATCGCACTGAGGGACATGTTTATTGAATTGAATGAGGATTTCTCAATGGCATCTCATAGATTTGTTACAAGAACTCCAGCGATGTAGAAAGAAACAGACTTTTTCAAATGGTGAGAGACTCTTAGGTGTTGGAATTCAGAGGAATTTGTGACGTCTTTGCATAAAGTGTGTGGCATGGTGGCTCAGTGGTCAGCACTGCGGCCTCACAGCGCCAGGGATCTGGGTTTGATCCCAGCCTCAGACGACTGCCTGTGTGGAGTTTGCACATTCTCCCCGTGTCTGCGTGGGTTTCCTCCCACAGTCCAAAGATGTGCAGGTTAAGTGGGTTGGCCATGCTAAATCGCACCTACTGCCCATGGATGTGCCAGCTAGGTGGATTAGCCATGGGAAATGCAGGGTTAGGGTAGGAGTACTGGGTTGGGAGGGTCATTGCAGACTTGATGGGCTGAATGGCCTCGATCTGCATGGCAGGGGTTCTAAAATTCACGGCAAACTCGCCTATTGCTATAGGACGCCAAATGCTATGTCAACTTTTATTGCAAAGGGGCTGGAATTGAGCAAAGAACGTCTTCCTACAATGAGATAGCAAATGATGAAACTGCATCTGCTGTACAGTTTTGGTCTCCACAAGTAAAAAAGATACACTTGCCTTGGAGGGAGTGCAACTAGTTTCATTCATCTGATTCCTGGGATGAGAGAATTGTCTCACACGGAGAGGTTGAATAGAATGGGCCGATGTGCCCTGGAGTTTAGAACAGTGAGACAGGATCTAATTGGAAGTTTGCTGTTCTCTGTGGGTTTGACAGAGCACATGTTGTCCCCCTTGCTGGGGTTGAGGTCGAGAACTAGGGAATCAGCATAAGAAGTTGGACCTCTGTAATTGAGATGAAGGACTCTTCACTGGGAGAGTTGTAAACCTCTGGCATTCGCTACCCTAAAAACCTTGAACTCGAGGATATTCAAGATCGCATTTTAGAGAATGGGGTGGTGAGTGCAGCAGTGCCAGAAAATTACCCCTCAATGTATTTAGTAAATTGAGTGGGCTTAAGGGGCAATATGTCCTGATCCTGTTCTTATTATAATCTCATTTTCCCTTGGTCTATAATATTGACTTCCTCAATACAGGTAAACATAATATTGCAAAGAAAATGGACAGTTATCTGAAAATCAAGGATGTGCAGGCAAATGGGGAACAAGGTGGGACATAAGCACTAAGTGAATTGGGACAGCTGACACCAAGACAATGGGCCAAATGGCCTCTTTCTGTGATGTATTAAGTCCTGTGTTTGTATTGTATTCATGATTTGGAGATGCCGGTGTTGGACTGGGGTGTACAAAGTTAAAAATCACACAACACCAGGTTATAGTTCAACAAGCACGCTAACTTTCGGAGCAACGCTCCTTCATCAGGTGATAGCCCTCCACTATCACCTGATGAAGGAGCGTCACTCCGAAAGCTAGCGTGCTTCCAATTAAACCTGTTGGACTATAACCTGGTGTTGTGTGATTTTTAACTTTGTATTGTACTCAACTGTCAATAAAGGGTGGCGCTGGAAAAAACACAGCAGGTCAGGCAGCATCTAAGGAGCAAGAGTGTCAATGTTTCGGGCTTAAACTTTCACCCAGCGCCACACTTTATCGACTCTAGTTTCTCTAGCATCTGCATTCCTCATGATCTCCGACTCAACTGGTAGAACATGGGCTTTAGGATTTGTTTTTTGATCTATAAGCAAATAGCTCTCTCTGCTGGGATCGTGGAGAATTCCCTTTCTGTTTCCCCCGGTTACATAGGGTAAGCTTCACCTTAACTCTGTTATCGGTAGCACAGGACATCTCCTCAAGCTCTGTTGGTTTTCCATTGAAGCAAACCCACTCCTGTCTTTCAGACCTCCAACACGACCTCTTGGATCCTGTACAATCTGGCTCGGGAGCCATCTATTCAACAGCAGCTGTATGAAGAGGTGACCAGTGTTTGTCCCGGCGACCAAATCCCCGAAGCGAAAGACTTTGCCAACATGCCGTTCTTGAAGGCAGTGGCCAAAGAGACTCTCCGGTAGGGTCCCGGCTGACCGCCTCTGCTCCAGGCTTCTCCCCTTTCACTGCCTTTTGCTACTTCTCTGGTGTTAGTGACCCTGGGGATCCCTGGCCTGTGTGTGGGAGGGATGTGGAAAGGACACTTTCTCACATTGAGTATTGGGAAGGAGTTGAGAGGGGATCAGATCCCAGATATACCAGGATCCCTTCTGTTTTAACCTTATTGGAAAACAAAGAGGCCATTCAGCCCCTTGGACCACCTATACCATTCAACAATATCATTATAGACAGTCAGGAGGCTGGAGGAACCCAGGAAGGCAGGCAGCATCAGGAGGTTGATGTTTCGGGTGTAACCCTTCTTTGGGACTGGGTGTGGGTGTGGGGGGCAATTGCAGATAAATGGGGAGGTGGGCTCCGAAGAAGTCATATTGGACATCAAGTATTGATTGTGTTTCTTTCTCCACAGATGCTCCTAGATTAGCTGAGTTTCTCCAGTACGTTTTGTTCATATTTCTGCATTCGTTCTCTTTGCTCTTTCTTTATCTGCACTTATGGGACGTGGGCAACGCTGGCTATGCCCAGCAATTATTGCCTGTCCCTAGTTGCCCCTTGGGAAGGTGGGGGTGAGCTGCCTTCTTGAACCGATGCAGTCCATGTGCTGTGGGTCAGCTCACAAAGTTGTTAGGGAGGGAATTCCAGGATTTTAATCCAGTGACACTGAAGGAACGGCAATAAATTTCCAAGTCAGGATGGTGAGTGGCTTGCAGGGGAACTTGCAGGACGTGGCGTTCCCATGGATCTGCTGTCCTTGTCCTTCTAGATGGAAAAGATTGTGGGTTTGGAAGGTGCTGTTTAAGCATCTTTGTTGAGTCACTGCAGTCCATCTTGTTGATGGTACTGATGTGTATTGGGATAGGAGGAAGTGAATACTTGTGGATAGGTACCTGTCAAGCGGGCTGCTTTATCCTAGATGATGTCAAGCTTCTTGAGTGTTGTTGGAGTCACACTCACCCACGCAAGTGGAGAGTATTCCATCACACTCCTGACCTGTGTCTTGTAGATGGTGGACAGGTTTTGGGATGTCAGGGATGAGTTACCACAGTATTCCCAGCCTCTGACCTGCTCTTGCAGTCACTGTGCTTATGTGGCAAGTCAGTTGATTTTCAGGTAAATGGGAACCCGCCAGATGTTGGTAGTGGGGATTCAGTGATGGTAATACTGTTTAAAAGGTGGTGGAGATGGTTTACGTAGTGATTGTAACAAGGTGGCTCAGTGGTTAGCACTGTTGCCTCACAGCACCAGAGATCCTGGTTTGAATCCAGCCTCAGGCGACTCTCTGTGTGGAGTTTACACATTCTCCCCGTCTCTTTTACATCTTTCCCCTCTAACTCTAAACCTATGCCCTCTAGTTCTGGACTCCCCAATCCCAGGGAAAAGACTTTGCTGATTTACCCTATCCATGCCCCTCATAATTTTATAAGCCTCAATAAGGTCACCCCTCAGCCTCTGACGTTCCAGGGAAAACAGCCCCATCCTGTTCAGCCTCTCCCAATAACTCAAATCCTCCAACATCCTTGTAAATCTTTTCTGAACCCTTTCAAGTTTCACAACATCCTTTTGATAGGAAGGAGCCCAGAATTGCACGCAATATTCCAAAAGTGGCCTAACCAATATCCTGTACAGCCGCAACATGACTTCCCAATTCCTGTACTCAATACTCTGACCGATAATTCCAGTCCTATTTGCCAGCATTTGGCCCAGATCCCGCTAAACCCTTCCTATTCATATACCCATCCCACTGCCTTTTAAATGTTGTATTTGTACCAGCCTCCATCACTTCCTCTGGCAGCTCATTCCATACACGCACCACCCTTTGTGTGAAAAATTTGCCCCTCTTTCTCCTTTCACCTTAAACCTATGCCCTCTAGGTTTGGTCACCTGATGAAGGAGCAGCACTCCGAAAGTTTGTGATTTCAAATTAACCTGTTGGCCTATAACCTTGTGTCATGTGACTTCTGGCTTTGTCCAGCCCAGTCCAACGCTGGCACCTCCACATCACCTTTCCCAGCAGACCCAGGTTCAAGTCCCACCTGCTTCAGTGGTGTATCATAGCATCTCTGAGCAGGTTTATTAAAGAAAATGTCAAATTCTCCAGACAGAAGTAGAAAAATAGATAAAAAGAATCAAGTATTTGCAAAGTCCTGGAAAATCTGAGTTAAACTCAGGGGAAGTTTAATTGTGGTTTGGTTTGGAGACAGTGAAGAGTTAAAAATCACACAACACCAGGTTATAGTCCAATGGGTTAAGCTCCGAAAGCTAGTGCTTCCAAATAAACCTGTTGGACTATAACCTGGTGTTGTGTGATTTTTAACTTTGTACGCCCCAGTCCAACACCGGCGTCTCCAGATCATGAAGAGAAGAGTATTTGCAGGTTAAAGAGGGGAAAGTGTGGCACAAGTCAATGCCACAGCAGAAGACTGGCCAAGATGTCTCCTGCTTTGAAGCAGAAAACATAAGACTGGCAATCTCATCACGCCTGTCTTTCTCATGGGGTCCAATTTCTCAAGACACTTATCCTAGCTCTTAGTCTCCAAAACTTTCTCCGAGGTTTAATCTCACATCTCATCCGTGTGAGGCGAATTGATTACTTCAGCAAATCTACTCCAGGCTAAATTCATTCTGGCGCTGGGCAGAATTCACTTGGTCGAAATTAATGAAGGCAAAAGTCAGGAGAGATGGGTACTGGGAATTTGATTCAGTATCACCCAAGGAGTCAAATGGGCTTTTTTGTGAAGAACAATTTTCCAAAATTGCCCTTTGCTTGAAGCTGTGTCTTTTAATCCTCCAAAATTTCATTTAAAATGGATGCTGTGGGTTAGTGGTTTTCCTTATTCCTTCATGCATCTCTATAACATTATCCTGTAGATGCCTGTTATTGGCACTTAGTCTTTCCTCTCCTTTCATCTCAAGATAAAAAATGTCCGCCTATTGACTGGAATGACGATTCACTCTGTCTTTCTTGTGATGTAGGATGTATCCAGTCGTCCCTGGCAACGCTCGACTTGCCATAGAGAAGGGAGTGGTGGCTGGAGGATATTACTTTCCTAAAAATGTTAGTATTGGTTTACACTGTGTCACCATAGTCTTACCAGACCGTGGGTTCAGTCTAATAAGAGAGAGGCAACTGGTGGTGAGGACCACCAGACCTCAGGCATAGGAGGAGGTTGTCAAAGAGAGTCCTTCACAGTAACCTCAAACCAGCAATGGGAATCGAACCCATGCTGTTGGTATCACACTACTCTGCAAACCAACAATGCAGCCAACTGCACTAAACCAATTCAGAGTGTTGGTTAGAAAAGTTACGAAAAGCTGTTGTGGTGTAATTTACTTCAAAGCTCTCCCGACCTCCCTTGTATCCAAATACTCATTCAATTCCATACCTGAGAGTTCTGCATTAGGTCTGCACTCAGTGGTTCTGGGTGCATGTGCAATCATTGGCTAAGCTCAGCTAGCCCCTGCCTTAGGGAGATGGCTGTTGCAGATCCCCCTGTTCAGAGACCAAATAATATGTTGTCTCTCTGACTAATCTCTCAGATCCTCACCTTTAGGGAGATAACTGCATAAAGAGTGGGGTCTCTCAATCACTCACTCAATCTGTACGTTGTAATCTCTCCACTCCTCGTGCTCAGGGAGGTTCTGTATGAAGACTTGTGTCTCACAAACTCTCTCGCTCAAGGAGATATCTGTATCAAGATTAATCGTCCAGATCCTCACCTTAAGAGTCATAGAGATGTACAGCATGGAAACAGACCCTTCGGTCCAACCCGTCCATGCCGACCAGATATCCCAACCCAATCTAGTCCCACCTGCCAGCACCTGGCCTATATCCCTCTAAACCCTTCCTATTCATAAACCCATTCAGATGCCTTTTAAATGTTGCAATTGCTCAAGAAGATAACTTTTCTTATTCACTCACGTCATATGGGTGTCGCTGGTTCGGTCATCATTTTTTGCCCATCCCAGAGGGTAGTTAGGAATCACCCACATTGCTGTGGGTCTGGAGTCACATGTATACCAGACCAGGTGAGGATGACAGATTTCCTTCTATAAAGGGCATTAATGAATCAGATGAGTTTCCTTTCCCCCCCCTCCCCCCCCATCAATCAGCAATGATTTCATGGTCATCATGAGACCTTTAATACAAGATTTTATATAGAATTCAAATCTCACTATCTACCTTGGATTTGAGCCCAGATCTCCGGAACAATAGTTAAGTTTCCTGAATTAATAGTGTAGTGATAATACCAATAGGCCATTGCCTCCTCCAATCTGCTGTCTCTCAATCCTTCCCTTAGGGAGTGACCTGTGCAGCATATTCTCTTAAACCCAGTTTTTTTTTGGAGAGATAGTGAACGAAGGCTTGTTTCACAGACCTTCTTGATTAAAGAGGTATCTGTACAAGACCTGGTGGGAGATATCTGTACTTTGCAATCTCTCAGACTCTCTCACTCAGGGTGACAAGTGTATGATATTTCTCATTTCTTGCTTTTGGGACTAATTGTGTGTCTAGGGCCAGATGACAGCCTCCTTTGATGAGCAATCTGTACATTGACTGATGTTTTCACATCACCTCATGTTGGGGCAGACACCCTGGATATTCTTCGATGGGCGAATGACTTTTCTACTCATTGATCCCATTCATTAAAGAAAGCAATCCTCCCATCGTATGCAAAATGATTACGATTCCAAAGTTTAAAGCATTGTAAAAAATGACAATAAAGAGCAAAGACAGTACCTTCTGTTCTAACTTTCAATGAATGAACAAATCTCTAGCACTCACTGTGGGGGTGAGTTAGCTCAGTTGGTTGGATAGTGGGTTTGCACTGTAGAGTGGTGATATTCCCATACCAGCTGAGGTTACTGTGATGGACTCAACCTCTCCCCTTACCTGAGGTGTGGTGACCCTGAAATTAAGCCACCTTGCTAATGAAAGGATAGTTCTACGATCCAGTAAAGCTATGGGAACTTTACCCTTTGCTTTTAGAATTTAATAAATTGGACTAAAGTTACAATCCTACTTATTAGTGTAAGTTGTATTAAGTATTTACAGTTTCACATCTTGTTTTTTCCATTTAATTGCATTTCTGGGTTATTAGCTGATCTATGAACACACCGAGCGGTTCGTACCCGCTGAGATGTGACTCACTGGAAAGAAACAGAGTGGTTATATCTTAATATAATGTCAAAATTAATTACAGCTGGTTATTACCAAATAGCAATAGGTAAATTCCTCAAACTGGGATGTAATTGTAACCAGCCTCAGAGAAAATCATTTTGAAATGGGCTTCAGAATCTTCCACAATCTCAGGACATCCTAAAGCACTTCACATTTTGTGAAGGTGCTGGGGTTAAGTCCCATGCCAGAGATTGATACCAGCTGACAGTCCCAGTGCACTGTTGAGGGACTGCTGCACTTTCTGAGGTCACTTCTTTTTGGATAAGGCGTCAAAACAAGGTCCCATCTGCCTTCATCCGCAGGCGTAAAAGATCACCTGGCAACTGGGAGGTTGGGAGAGGAGCAGGAGAGTGTTCCTGCCAAGTCCTTGTCTCAAACGGCATCACTTACAAGTGTACTATTATAAGGCTTTTGCTGTTGTGGGATCTTGCTGTGTACACCTTAACCACTGCGCCTCCTACAGTGCAACAGTGACCATACTTTGTGAGTGCCTTCAGACTGTCCTGTATAGGTACACTATTGGAAGTAGTGTTTGTAAATATTGTAACAGATTGAGGGGTGATGTGTCGCTACAAGTCTCGAAGGTCTTTGCCTGCTTCGTGTAAGATGCACTAACTGCTCCTCCCTCCACTGCAGACTCTCTTCCACCTGTGTCACTATGCCGTTTCTCAGGAAGACAGTGAGTTCACTGAGTCCAGGAGTTTTCAGCCAAACCGCTGGCTTCGCACAAACAAAGAGGAGAAGAACCAGCACCATCCCTTTGCCTCCATCCCCTTTGGGTTTGGTACCCGTACCTGCCTGGGCAAGAGGGTGGCAGAGCTGGAGATGTACAGTGTGATCTCACAGGTAGGTTGGAGTGAGCGAGTGCCAGGTGGGCACATCCACCACACTGACCTCAGGCTTCAATGAGAAGGTGTTCGACATGGGGTAAACCCTCCTGTTTAATTTAAAACAACAACACAGAAAAGACTTATCCCATGCCGTAATCTGTGAAAATTTAAGAGGCCAAGAACTATTTAAAGTAAAAATTAACAACCTTATTTCTTAAAGTATAACAGAAGATAATTAACTAACGACTATTTACAACTGCTTCCTCTTACCGATCTTTTACTTTCTTATCTACAATACTAGTCCGATAAAATTCCCAATTAATATTTACAAAACAAAACTTCTTATCTCAAAACCAAGTAGTTTTCAGTTTTCTCTGTATTCCTGTCTTCTTTTCTTCTTCTTGGGGATTCTGCTTCACAGGTTACTGATCGATAAAGGTACCTTTAAAAGAGCTAGTTTTGAAGTAGTCTTTACATGCTGGTGGCTTGGCAGTTCTCCTCTCAACTGTTCAATTTCCCCCGATCTTCTACCCCCCCCCCCCCCCCCCAAAGTATCAGATTGCGTCATTGGCTTTTAAGATTGTCAATATACTAAATTCAAACATGACTGGAATTTGGAATATTTCAGGGTATAATTTAAACTGATTGGCCTCATTCAAATCTGTTTTGTCATTTCCAGGCAATCAGCTACCCTAGCTTTCAACCAAGTCTTAAATTGTTCCCTTATTGAGAATACTTGGTGCTGTCAGGTAGTTCTGCTAGCTCCTAACTCTCTTAAAGGTACAGTACACCCACAACTTCAGAATATCTCCCCCATTAAGAGAAAATGAACCATCATAATGAAAAGATGGCTTCATTTTTTTCTATTTTTTAAACCCATTACCCTAACATACAGATAACTTTAATATAAGTTCACCTTAACTTCTTCTCATAAAGCTAAATATATATAAAATATTAAATAAATACCAATCTCATCCAAACTTTGCCCATTAAATTCACAATAACGCATCTGCAATTACATTCTTACGACCTGCAACAAGTATGATTTTTAAATTAAAAGTCTGTAACATAAGACTCCAATGAAATAGTCTCATATTCTTGTCTTTAAAGCGTTCTAAGAATGTAAGTGGATTGTGATCCATGTACACAACGTCTCTGTCACATTGTTAGTGACATACACATTACAATGTTGTGAGGCCAGGACCAAACTCGATAGTTCCTTTTCGATTATGGAGTATTTCCTTTGGTGGATGTTGATCATCTTCGAAAACTAACCAACTGGCAGTTCAATCCCATCCTCATCTTCCTGTAGGAGTACAGCTCCAAATCCAAAGTCACTAGCATCGATGGCGATTTTAAAAGGTTTTGAGGGGTTTGGTGTAGCTAAAACTGGTTTGGTGGTTAATATTGCTTTCAAATGGTCGAATGCCTCCTGGCATTGTTCTGTCCACCGAAACTTTGTTCTTCTTCAGTAAATCGGTTAATGGTGCCACAACACTGCTGCAGTTTGGAACAAACATCCGAAAGATTCCGAGGAGTTCCAAGAATTGTAGCACCTCTTTCTTCGAGGTTGGTCGTGGAAATTCCTTGATGACTTTTGTCTTTGCGTTCCGTGGGGTCAACCTTCCATGACCGATGTTATGTCTCAAGAACGTCACTTCTGCTTTCACGAATTCTGTTTTATTTAGGATTATCATCAGTTTTGCTTCTCGTAGTCATTCAAAGAGCTCTGCCAACTGTACCATGTGATTTTTCCAGGACTTACTAAAGATCAGTGCATTGTCCAAATAGACTGCACAGTTTGTTAACCCAGCCACAACTCTGTTCATGAGTCTTGGGAATGTGGCGGGTGCGTTCTTCATTCCAAAGGGCATCACTTTAAACTGATATAGCCCATTTGGGGTTACAAACGCAGAAATTTCTTTTGCCACCTCTGATAAAAGTACCTGCCAGTAACTACGCTTTAATCCAACTTGGTGGTGTAACTGGCTTGTGTTAGGCCGGAACCTCGGGGTTCCAGTCTTTGCGAGTTCTTTGGAAGGAGAGACCGCACCAGCTTCTTTAGTTTGGAGCAGAGCACCGTTTATTTTACAGAATCAAAACTGGCAAACTGTACAACGAATTCTACAGCATGCAATTCGTTGGAGAAGGCGTTCTAACCTGCTCAAATTCGCCCCAGTTATACCCCTCGCTGGCCAGTGTTCCCGGTCAGGTGTCCACGTCTGGCCTTCCTGTTGGCTACTCGTTCCCGGGCAAAGCGTTCCGCTCTCTGGTTGGATGGTTTGAGCTTGTCTGTCCGTTTGCCTCGGAGCGGGCAGTCCCGTAGACATTGTGGGGCCACTGGTCCCGCTTATTTAATTAGTGGTTTACCAGAAACAATAGTTCATTACCATTTAAGTGAGTAGTTTCGATGGTTCAATTGACACCTCAAATAATCCAATTAACAATGTCTACCAGTTACAAATTCCAGAGGTACAATTAACAGGCTGTCTATCAGCTAGCCTCTGATCAGATTAGGAGGCCAGCAGTTTCCAGTTCAGTGATCATGATAGTTTAACCATTTCAGGCCCGGTATTAGAAGCACTTGTTACAGTTATAGTTTTTACCCTCCCTAGATCTAGTGTGCCCACCCCACTAGTACAACTACCCCAACACTTGTCTGACTTCCTCAATACAGTCCTCCAATCTAGAAATTGGATATGAGTCCGATTTGTAACGGCATTGACCTTCCAATAATCCGCACAGATTCTTTGAGTGCCGTTGGTTTGGGAACTAAGACGATCGGTGAACTCCACTCGCTCTGGCTTGGTTCGATAATGTCCTCGTTGAGCATGGCCTCCACCTCATTCTGGATCTGTCTGGCATTGAAAGGATTAAGCCAATAGGGGTGTTGTCTTATCGGAGCAGTATTCCCTACGTCTCCTTCTTGTACAATAGCATTAGTCCTCCCCGTCTGATCCTTACATATGTTTGTATACTGCAGTGACAAGCCTTTCAACTGTGTTCTGTGCTCCTGAGACAGGTAGTTTACTAACCTATCCCACTCCTCAAGCACTTCATTTTTTAACATACTTTGAGGCACATCAAAATTCACACCATCTGGATTTGATTCCTCATTCTGCAGGGCAGTAATTAACACCTATTTATCCAGTTCTTTCTCTCCAGTATAATATGGTTCCAACATGTTTACATGACAAGTCTGATGCCTTTTCTTTCTGTGTGGCATCCTTACTACTAGATAGTTCACCTGACTTTTCTCAATTTGACAGGGACCACTAAACCTGGCTTTGAAGGGATCACCCATCATTGGTGACAGTACTATCACGTCATCTTCTCGGGAAAACACCTGAGTCTCAGAGCTTTTATCTGCCACCTGCTTCATTCTACACTGTGCCCTCTTTAGGTGCTGTTTAGCTAACTCACCTACTCAATTTAATCTCTCCCTCACCTCCAATACATAATCTAAGTATGAGATCTTCAACTTTGATCTTGTCGATTTCTCTTTAATTAATTTCAAAGGGCCTCTCACTTCATGCCCGAATATTAGCTCAAAGGGAGTGAACTGAGTAGATTCGGTTGGGGCATCTGTAATGGGAAACAATACAAATGGGATATCTTTATCCCAATGACTCGGGTAGTCCTGACAGTATGCTCTCAACATGGTCTTCAAGGTCTGATGCCACCTTTCTAAAGCTCTCTGGGATTCAGGATGATACGCACTGGATTTAAGGTGCAGTATATCTAAGCCATTCATAACATCCTTAGGCAGCCTAGCTGTAAAAGTTGACCCTTCATCCGACTGAATCTCTCTGGGTAGCCCATACCGTGTAAAGAAAGTGACTAATTCCTCTACTCCCCTTTTTGCTTTGATACTCCATCATGGAATTGCTGGTAGCAGACATAATATCCGTTATGGTTGAAAAATGTGTTGCTGGAAAAGCACAGCAGGCCAGGCAGCATCCGAGGAGCAGGAGAATCGATGTTTCGGGCATAAGCCCTTCTTCAGGAATTATCCGTTATGGTTAAAAAGTACTGGTTCCCACTTTTAGTTCTCGGGAGGGGACCTACACAATCAATCATAGCCCGTGTGAAAGATTCTTCAAATGTGGGAAATGGCAACAAAGGGACTGGTTTTATTGCTGCATGTGACTTACCCACCAGTTGATCTGTATGACACATAAGGCAAAAATTAACCGCATCCTTGTGCATTCCAGGCCAATAAAAATGTTTTTGTACCTTAGCCTGAGTCTTTCATACCCCTAGGTGACCTCCTACAGGTAGTTTATGTGCTACCCGTAACATGTCTGTATGCTACCGGCAATAAAATCTGGTGCACTTTGGCCCGTGTCTCCTCTGCATTAACCTGCCGTGGTCTCCATTTCCATCTTAGAATTCTGTCTTTCAGATAATAACCCTCTAGAATATTCTCAGCTTCCATTTTGGAATACGCACCCACATATATATCTTTTATCGTCTTATCCTTTTGCAAGTCTCCTATTCTTTCAGGACTAAACACTTCTGTCTGACCCTCTCCCTCTGCCTGTTCAGGTTTTTCCTGCACCATTACATCAAACATAGTGTCCCACTAACTGAACCTCAACTCGTTCATCTTTCTCTTTACTTTTTGCTTTGTGCTGTGACTTATGATAGAGGGGTCTCCTTACCACACAGTCTGGGAAAATACCAGGGTATTTCTAACTCCTCAGTTTCTTGGTCTTCCTTGGGTTTCTCCACAACAAGAGGTGTCACTCCCACCTCGGATCCTGCCAAATCATTCCCAAGAACAAACTGAATTCTTGGAACTGACACACTGTCAATCACTCCCACTGTAACTTTCCCAGTCTTGAGTTGGCACTCCAACCTGATCTTACACAGGGGAATGCTAAACGTTTGACCATCTATCCCACAAATTACCACAATCTCAGGTAACAGATCAGAAAGCATGCAAGTTCGCTCATCACTTACTATCAGCGACTGGTTAGATCCTGGGTATCTCTCAAAATTACAAATTCTTGCCCTTCTCTCCCTGTTCTTTCTGAGTAAACTTTACCCACAGAGGTCAATTCTTTATAGAGATGAGGTACTAACTCCATACCCAACCCCTGCCTGGGCTGTGCACTCTCCAGCAGCTTCTTGGCTCTTCTTGGGGTTTTCTTTCACTAATGCCACTGGCTTCGCTTCTTCTACCACATCTTTTCCCACAGTGCCTTTCTTTAATGACCAGCACTGTGACTTTATGTGTCCCACTTTACCACTTCACCTCCTTTCCACTCTCTTGGGCTTCTTTTTTACCCTGTGGTAAATTCTGACCAGTGCTCTCTACTCTTTGTTTTGTAGTGTAGGATCTCCCCTTCTCCAGACTTCTATCCCTCACAGGATGAAATTCTGGCTGGAAGCTTGTCTTATGCACCAACATGTACTTATCTGCTAATTCTTCTGTCCTTTTCACTTCCTGAACTTTCTGTTCCTCCACGTGAATTCTTACCATCTCTCGATGGTAATTTCCCTTAGAACTTCAAAGCTCCTACCTATTTTCAAAGCATGCACCCATCGATCAAAATGACTCTATTTAATTCTTTCAAACTCAACATAATTCTGACCTGGTTCCTTCTTTGTGTTTCTGAACCACTGTCTATATGCTTCTGGTACCAATTCATAAGCACTTAAAATAGCCTGTTTAACCTCTTCATAATCTCTTAACCCCTCATCTGACAGTGTGGCAGATACCTCACTAGCTCTGCTGACCAGTTTAGTGTGAACTAGCATTACCCATAAATCCTCAGAGCACTCCATCTGCCAAGCCAATTTTTCAAATGAAATAAAGAAGGCTTCAACATCTTTCTCATAAAAATGTGACAGTTTTGACATATTTATATATATCTCAACCTTCTCTTTTAATCTCCATCCTGTTAACTTGACTTTGCTGACTAAGTTACAATTTCTCAAGTTCAAATTCTCTTTCTCTTTATTCTCTCTCTCTCTCTTTTTCTGTCCCTTTCTAATCTCACACTTTGCTCAGCCAAGAACCTTCTCTCTCTCCTTTTACTTTCTCTCTCTCTCTCTCTCTCTCCTCTCTCTTTCTCTATCCCTTTGTTTATCTTCTAACTCTATTTTCCTCAATTGTAATTGAAGTTTTTCTACCTCTACTGCACTTGGCTGGTTCTCTGACACACCAATGTGTTTGAGTAATTCCCTTACAATGTTAGCTTTATCTTTTGTCCTGAGTTTGCTAATCCTAAAAGTATGGCATTTTTCTTTCCTTCTAAGCTTTCTTGGCAAATTTGAGAATCATCTTCAAATCCCAGAGCCTCTTTAGCAATTTTAAGAGCCGTTTCTCTCCCTTTTAATTTAATCAGCTACAAGTCGTCGAAATTAAACAAATTGCCTCACCTACGTTTTATTTAAAGATCTAGGACACTAACCTGCAAGTGTTTAAATCGGCTAGGAATGTTCGTACCCCCAAGTCTACTCAAATGTGTCTAAACTAGTTCAAATCCTGACAACGAGCCACCAATTGTTACGACATGGGGTAAACCCTTTGTTTAATTTAAACCAGCAACACAGAAAGATTTATCCCATGCTGTAATCTGTGAAAATTTGAGAGGCCAAGAACTATTTAAAGTAAAAATTAACAACTTTATTTCTCAAAGTATAACAGAGAATAATTAACTAACAACTGTTTACAACTCCTTCCTCTAACCTGCCTTTTGTCTTCCCTTCTATAATACTAGTCCATTAACCTCCCCCTGTCCCCGATTAAGATTTATAAAACAAAACTTCTTATCTCAAAACCAGGCAGCTTTGGTTCTTCTCTATATTCCTGTCTTCTTTTCTTCTCCTTGGGGATTCTGCTTCACAGGTTACAAATTTGCCAAGAAAGCTTAGAAGGAAAGAAAAATGCCATACTTTTAGAATTAGCAAACCCAGGACAAAAGTAAAGGTAACATTGTAAGGGAATTACTGATCAATAAAGGTACCTTTAAGAGAGCTATTTTTTTTAGCAGTCTTTACATGCTGGTGGTTTGGCAGTTCTCCTCTTAACTGTTCAATTTTCACTAGTCTCCTACCCCCAAAACATCGGATTGTATCATTGGCTTTTAAGATTGTCAGTATACTAAATTTAAACTCATTGGCCTAATTTGAATTTGTTTCATTATTTCCAGGCAACCCAGCTAATCTAGCTTTCGACTAAGTGTTACATTGTTACCTTATTGAGAACACTGCTGTGCTAGCTTCTAACTCTCTTCAAGATACAGTACACACCCATCTTCATAACAAAGGGGCTGCTTGTGTTGCATATTCCACTTCCTTGTTGTAAGAAGGTTGAGGGGTGAAGTGTTTAGGATGTTTAAAAGGAGTTGTTGGGATTGCTAGGAAAAAAGCTGCTTCCTCTACGGCAGGAGAGAGGATGGGATTCACAACAAGAAATGGAACCACAAAACTGGAGCTAAACTGCTCACGGAGGGAGGTCACACAAACATTAGGAGATTTGTGAAATCTCTCTCCCTGTGAAAGCTTCACGTGCTCATATAGAGATGCACACACTCACACGAATGTACAGATACACACAGATTCACACATATGCACAGTCATGCACACAATGCGCACATAGACATGCAGAGACACAAACATATGCACACAGTGCCTCACAAACACTTACACAAACATACTGGTGCATAATAGTCACAGATACACACACAACATACAGACAAACAGTCTCAGACACAAACCCAGTTTCTCACAAAGACATACAGACATATGCATAGTCTCAACCACAGACATAATAGACTCACATACACACACACACGCATAATCTCACACGTAGGCATACAGATTTGCACACAGAGTTATAGATACATGCACTCATGTTTCTGATGAAGGACTTTTTGCCTGAAATGTGATTTTCCTGCTCCTCGGATGCTGCCTGACTTGCTGTGCTTTTCCAGCACCACTCTAACCTTGACTCTAGTCTCCACCGTCTGCAGTACCCACTTTCACCTACATGCAGACTTACACACACCTACACAGTTTGTCAGAAGCGAAGCAGATGTGAGATGTTAATTCTGTTTCTGTCTCCACAGAGCTGCCAGACCTGATGAGTTTCTCCAACACTTCACATTTTCAGCATCCATAGCACTTCACTTTTTAAAGAACTATTTGCATTTCCATGGTGATATTCATGAGCTCAAAGGTCGAGTCTAATGACCAGTGAAATAGTTACATGTGTCGTCACTGCTGTAATCTAGGAAAGCCATGCAGCAAGCTCCCATTACCAACAATGTGGTAATGACCAGATTATCTTTCTTTCCCATTGATGTTGATTGAGGGATGAACATCAGTTGGTACATCAAGGAGACCTCCCCCATCTGCCTCAGGACCTTCGTGGTCTAATTAAGAGGGTAGTGGTGATGGTGGGGGCTTTGGCCTGAGTTTAACAACTCATTGAAAAGGTGGTAACTAACAATGCAGCATTCCCTCGGTACCGGCACTGAGTATGTCGGGGAAAGGTTTGAAGAGTTTGTACAAGAACTCTGCCTCAGGCTGTGGAAAGCTTAGTGGAGTAGGTTAACGCACTAAATGTCACACTGTGATTTTCAAGGGGATTCTAGTGTAGCATTCCTTTCCTTCATTGAAGCTTCGTTAGCACCTGACCTCAGTTCCTGTTCCTAACTTCCTCATTTTTTTTTCCTTCTCATCCCTACTTTAGTTAATCAAACACTTCGAAGTCAGGCCAGACCCGTCAGGGAAAGTGGTGATGGCGAAGACGAGGACTCTGCTTTGTCCTGGAAGTCCCATCAACTTGCAGTTCATCGACAGGAAGTGATGGAGCGACTGCCTGAAAGACCATGTTCCCTGTCACACTGCCCACTGTTAGGACATGGGGCTGAACCCTTCTGTTAATTAAGCCAAGCACCCAGGGAAGCTCACCTCGCCTTATAACCTGTTAAAATGTTAGTGACAGAGAACTCCCAAGTTCCACTATTTAAAGACAATAATATCAATTTATTCCTTAACTCTAAAAGTGAACACTAAACAACAACTATGCACAACTCTAAGTCCTCCTTTCTCTTAACCGCTTATTACCTGCCTCCAAATCTATAACAATATACTGTTCCAATAAAAAAAATGCATCAAAATTACACCATATTAATTTCCAAACCATACAGCGGCTGAGGTCTCCAGTGTCTTTCTTCTTTTGGCTGAGATCTCCCTGGTTCATCTTCTGTCTTTTTTACTGTGAAGATGTTTCATGTGAAAAGGTACATAGAACACAGAATGTTTCAGTACAGTGCCTTTAACCCTCGATATTGCGCCAACCTGTGAAAATAATCTGATGCCCATCTAACTGACACCATTCCATTATTATCCATATGTATGTCCAATGCTGATTTAAATGTCCTTAATGTTGGCAAATTAGAGGCAGGCCATTCCACACCCTTACTACTCTCTGAGCGAAGAAACTACCCGTGATATCTTCCTAAATCTATCACCCCTCAATTTAAAGCGATGTCCCCTCATGTTAGCTTTCACCATCCGAGGAAAAAGGCTCTCCCTGTCCACCCTATCTAACCCTCTGATTGTCTTATATGTCTCAATTAAGTGACCTCTCAACCTTCTTCTCTCTACCAAAAACAACCTCCATTCCCGCAGCCTTTCCTTGTAAGACCTCCCTTCCATACCAGGCAACATCCTAGTAAATCCTCTGAACCCTTTCCAAAGCTTCCACAACCTTCCTATAATGCGGTGACCATAACTGCATGCAATACTCCAGGTGTGGCCGCACCAGTGTCTTGTACAGCTGAAGCATGACCTCATGGCTCCAAAACTCAATTCCCCCTGCCAATAAATGCCAACACACCATGTGCCTTCTTAACAGCCCTATCAACCTGGGTGGCAACTTTCACGGATTTATGCACCTAGACACCGAGATCTCTTTGTTCATCTATACTGCCAGAAATTTTCCAATTAGCCCAGTACTCTGCATTCCTGTTATTTCTTCCGAAGTGAACTACCTCATACTTTTCTGCATTAAACTCCATTTGCCACTTCTCAGCCCAGCTCTGCATCTTATCTATGTCCTTCTGTAACCCACAACATCCTTCGGCACTATCCACAACTCTGCCTACTTACTAACCCATTCTTCCATGCCCATCTCCAGACCATTTATAAAAATGACAGTCATGGTCCCAAAACAGATCCTTGTGGCACACCACTGAGCTCCAGGATGAACATTTTCATCAACCATCACCCTCTGTCTTCTTTCAGCTAGCCAATTTCTGATCCAAACCGCTAAATCACCTTCAATCCCGAAACTCTGCATTTTGTTCAATAGCCTAACGTGTTGAACCTTATCAAACACCTTACTGAAGTGCATATACACCATATCAACCGCTTTACCTTCATCCACCTGTTTTGTCACCTCCTCGAAGAACTCAATAAGGTTAGTGAGGCATGACCTACCCTTCACAAAACCGTGTTGACTATCCCTAATCATCTTACTCCTTTCCAGATGATTATAACCTTTTCCAACACCTGACCCACAACCAAAGTAAGGCTATAATTACCAAGGTTGTCTCTACTCTCCTTAAACAAGGGAACAACATTTGCTATCCTCCAGTCTTCTGGTACTACTCCTATCAACAATGATGACATAAAGATCAAAACAGTGAGTAAAAAATGAGGTCTGCAGATGCTGGAGATCACAGCTGCAAATGTGTTGCTGGTCAAAGCACAGCAGGTTAGGCAGCATCTCAGGAATAGAGAATTCGACGTTTCGAGCATAAGCCCTTCATCAAAACCAAAGGCTCTCCAATCTCCTCCTATCACCCTCACCTTGACCTCCTTCCACCTATCACATCTCCATCGCCCCTCCCCCAAGTCCCTCCTCCCTACCTTTTATCTTAACCTGCCTGCCACCCTCTCCTCATTCCTGATGAAGGGCTTATGCCCGAAATGTCAAATTTCCTGTTCCTTGGATGCTGCCTGACCTGCTGTGCTTTAACCAGCAACGCATTTTCAATCTGAGGATAAACCCCATCCAGCCCAGGGGTCTTACGTATTTTCAGATCTTCCAAAATTACTAAAACCTCCTCTTTGTCAATCTCAATCCCATCTAATCCTGTAGCCTGTATCTCTGTATTCTCACTAACATTGCCCTGTTCCAATGTGAATAATGAGGAAAAGTATTCAATAAGCACTTCCCCTATGTCCTTAGATTCTACACGCAACTTTCCACTACTATCTTTGATTGACCTTAATCTTACTCTAGTCATTCCTTTGTTGCTGATATATCGTTGGAAGGCCTTAGGGTTTTCCTTGACCCTATCGACGAACAACTTCTCATGTCTCCTTCCTGGCTCTTCTTAACCCTCTCTTAAGATCTTTTCTGGCTAACTTATAAATCTCAAGCCCGCTAACTGAGCCTTCATGCCTCATCCTCCCGTAAGCCGCCTTCTTCCTCTTGATAAGAGCTTCAACTTCTTTAATAAACCATGACTCCCTTTCTCGACAACTACCTCCCTGCCTGATAGATACAGGGGAACCTCGATTATCCGAACAAGATGGGCGGGCACTATTTTGTTCGGATAATCAATTATTCGATTAATTGATTAAATGCCTTTTCTCTGGTGCTCGGAGTTTTAAAAGTCTGCTCCAGTTCAGGAGACTGCAGCAGTTTACAGCGAGCGAGACCCTGCCCTCATCCAACTCCGGCCCAGTCCAACACTGACCCATCCAACTCTGCCTCCTGCCCCATTCCCCCAACCCCATCCATCCCGCCCCCTCTCTGGGGCAGCCAGACTGTACACCAACAACAAGACTTCTGCAGTTGCCTTTGTGGGGTAAGTCTCCAAATAGCGCGCGCACACACACACACAGCCACACACACATTTTACTGAGGCTTTGTCAGAGGTTCTACCACTTCCCTGTACAGGACAATGTTGGAGAGGTTATCTGGGGAAGGGGGGGTTTAGGGTACACCCCTTTGTAGAACTCCAGGGAAAGTGTGGGGAGACAGAGTGGGTGGGAGGTCAGTCATTTGGAGATGGGGCGTGTTTAATCACTGTAAATAAAAGATGCGATCACTGTTGGAAACACATCTTTTATGTAATGTTTCTGTCAGGACCTCGAGATCTCCTTCAGATAATCTGATTTTCAGATAATTGGTATTTGGATAATCGAGGTTCCTCTCGATATACTGATCAAGGATCCGTAGTAGCTGTTCCTTGAATGACCTTGATATTTCAACTGTGTCCATCTGCAGTTTCCTTACTCATCCTATGTATCCTCAATCTTGCCTACTCGCATCATAATTGCCTTTCCCCTAGTTATACCTCTTTCCCTGCGATATATACCTATCCCTGCCCATTGCTGTTGTAAACAAAACCAAATTGTGGTCACTATCGCCAAAGTGCTCACCTACCTCCAAATCTAACTCCTGCTTGGGTTCATTCCCCAGTACCAATATGCCATCGTCCCCTGTTGGCCTGTCTACATACTGTACACATTGAATAAAAACTGACCCATCTAAACTACTAGAACTATAGTATTCCCAGTCAATATTGGGGAAGTTAAAGTCCACCATAACAATTACCCTGTTACTCTCAGTCCTATCGGAAATCATCTTTGCTATGCTTTCCTCTACACGTCTGGAACAATTCAAAGGCCTATAGAAAACTCCCAACAGGGTAACCTCTCTTTTCCTATTTCTAACCTCAGCCCAAACTACCTCAGCGACTGAGTCCTCAAATGTTCTCTCAGTTGCTGTAATGCTAACTTGATTAACAATGCAACCACTTTCCCCTCCCACTCCCCCTATCTTTTACTATCTTCTCTGCTGAAACATTTAAATCCCAGAATCTGCAACAACCATTCCTGTCCCTCTTCTAGCTATGTCTCTGAAATGGCCACAGCATCGAAATCCCAAGCACCAAGAGTGTTTCTCAATGACAGTCTTTCTTGATGGCCTGTTTTTTGTACCCCCAACTTTGGATTGTCTCATTGGTTTAATGTTGGTAAAACAATAAATTCAAACTCAATTGGGTTTTTGTATCCTGGGGCATAATTTAAATTGATTAGTTAAATTCGAATTGTTGTCAAAACAGCAACCAACCCAGGTATCTATTTCACAGCCAAATGTTACATATTTTCAATTATCCAGCCATTCACTCTGTCATGAGGGTGTACAGTGCTTGTCTTCAATTTCATAAAACCTCCCCAGTTAAGGAAAAGATGAACTGTCATAATGAAAAGATTGTTTCATTCTTTTCTAATTCTTAATCCCATTACAATGAAATACATAGGACATTAATCTAAGTTCATTTTAATTTCTGCACAGATATATATATATATGTATAACACTGGAATCTGTTCAATCTTATCTATTTTTATCCTTTAAATCCGCAATAACGCATCTGCTAACACATTGTTACAACCCGCAACATGTACAATTTGTAAATTAAAAGTGTGTAACATAAGACTCCAATGAAAAAGTCTCATATTCTTGTCTTTAAATCATTCCAAGAATGTAAGAGGTTTGTGATCCATGTACACAACTGTCTCTGACACATTGTTCGTCACATAAACTCAGTACCAAACTCAATTATTCCTTTTTGATGGTAGGGTATTTTCTCTGGTGGGTGTTGAGTTTCTTTGAAAAGTAGCCAATAGGAAATTCAATTCCATCATCCTCTTCCTGTAGCAGTAAAGCTCCAACTCCTATATCACTAGCATCGATTGCAACTTGGAAGTTTCAAAACATTTGGTGTTGCTAAAACTGGTGCAGTGATTAATACTGCTTTTAAATTCTCAAATGCCTCCTGCCATTGTTCTATCCACCAAAATTTTGTGTTCTATAGTAAATCTATTAGTGGTGTCACTCCGCTGTTGAAGTTTGGAACAAATGTCTGGTAGAATTCACTTAGTTCCAAATGTCAAAGCACCTCTTTCTTCGAGGATAGTTATAGAAATTCCTTGATGACCTTTGTCTTTGCATTCCTTGGGGTCAACCTTCCATGACCGATGTTATGTCCGAAGAATGTCACCTCTGCTTTTGTGAGTTCTGTTTTCTTTAAGTTTATTACCAATTTTGATTCTTTTAATCATTCAAAGAGCTCTGCCAATTGTGATCTTTTGATGTGATCTTTTCATGACTCACTAGACATCACTACATCATTCAGATAGACTGCACGGTTTGTGCAGTTCTGTGTCCCACTCTATTACAGTGAAAATACCTGATTTCTTTCACCTCCATTCCACTCTGTTGGGCTTCTTTTTTCACCTGTGGTAAACAATTACCAGTGTGCTCTACTCGTTGTATTGTATTCTCCCAATTTCTATCCCTCACCAGAAGCTAGGTTTTGCCAAATGCATCAATGCATATTCATCTACCATCTTTGCTGCTCTTCTCACTGCTTGAACTTTCTGTTCATCCACATAAATTCTAATAATATCAGGAAGTGAGTTTTTAAACTCCTCCAGCAGAATAATCTCTCTTAGAGCCTCGTAGGTCTTATCTATTTTTAAAGCCCGCACCCATTTATCAAACTGACTCTGTTTAATTCTTTTGAACTCAACATAAGTCTGACCTGGTTCCTACTTTATGTTCTGAACTGCTGTCTATACACTTCTGGTACCAATTCATAGGCACTCAAAATAGCCTGTTTAACATCTGCATAAGCTCTAGACCCCCTTATCTGACAGCATGGCAAATACCTCACTCGCTCTGCCTACCAGCTTCATCTGAACTAGCGTTACCCACAAGTGCTCTTCATCTGCCTAGCCAATTTTTCAAATGAAATAAAGAAGGCTTTGACATCTTTCTCGTCACAATGTGGCAATGTTTTAACATATTTGTACATATCATTACCTTCTCTCTTCATCTCCATCCTGTTAACTTGACCTTTCCTGACTAAATCGCAACTTCTGAAGTTCAAATTCTCTCTCCCTTTCTCTTTTCTCTCTCTTCTCCCTCTCTCTCTCTCTCTTCTCTGTTTGCTCAGATAAGAACCTTGCCTCTCTTTTTTTTCTCTCTCTCTTTCTTCTCTCTCCCCCTTTCTTCTTTCATGGCTCTTCTTTCCCTTTCTTTATCTTCTAACTCCATTTTCCGCAATTGTAATTTAAGTTTTTTAACTCTACTGCATTTGTTTGTTTCTCTGATACACCAAGTGCTTGACTAACTCCCTTATAATTTTAGCTTTACTTTTGTTCCTGGTTAGACCCCTGGTCTGTTTAAAATTTGACGATCCCTAAGCAGTCCTTGCCTTTCCAAATACATGTAAATCCTGTCCCTCAGGATCCCCTCCAACAATCTGCCCACCACTGATGTCAGGCTCACCAGTCTATAGTTCATTGACTTTGCCTTACCACCTTTTTTGAATCGTGGTACCAGAGGTGATGCAATTTGGGAGGTCAGTTGCAAGAAGCAAGTGAACAGTAAATGGCAGGGACCTGAGGACAATGATTTGCAGCAGAATTTGGGATGCAAATCCAAAGCTCCCTGAAAATGGCAAAAGAGGTAAATAAGGAATATGGCATGCTTGCCTTCTTTGGTCAGGACACTGAGTAGAAAAGTTGGCAAGTCATGTTGCGGCTGTACACCACTTCAGTTAGGGCACATTTTGAGTATAGTTACGAGTCTTTTTCCCAGGGTGGAAATGTCAAGTACAAGGGGTAGAGTTTTAAGGTGAGAGGGGAAAAGTTTAAGGAAAATGTGAGCGGAAAGTTTTTTTTAACACAGAGGGTGGCTGGTGCCTGGAAAATGCTGCCAAGGGAGTTGGTAGAAGCTGATATGACAGCAAAGTTTAACAGGCATTTAGATAGACATAGGTACAGGCAGATGTGATTAGTTTAGTGTGGCATCATGGGTAGCACAGACATGATGGGCTGAAGGATCTGTTCCTGTGCCATACTATTCTGTGTTTTATGATCAAATCTCTGGGATGGCAGGAGTTATGAAGAGACATTGCTTCGGTTAGGCCTATATTCATAGGGGTTCAGGAAAATGTGGGGGCATCTTATAGAAACCTATAAAATTGTAGCATGGCTGGACAGTTTTCCAGTAGAGCTATTCCAATTCTTCTTTCTTTTGTTTGTATTTTAACTGTAGTGTAAGAAGAGGGTGTGTTTTGCTTCAAGCCTGTACTTTATCCAGTCGAATTGTATCCGGAACACAACGCCTTACGTTTGCCTTTAAAAATAAGAAGTTGGGGCCTAGGCTATCTTCCAAATATATTTTGGGGGGGGGTTGGTCTGGTCTGTAACAAAGACCAATCACAAGAGATTGACAAACATTCAGATTTTAAATACATCAAGGAGTGTGTGGGGAAAGCTGGATAATGACATTGATGTGAGATTAATTCGTGAGAGTGGGTTTGAGGTGAAGTGCGATCAGCTGTGACCCCATATTGAATGTCACAGCAGGTTTGAGGGCTGAATGGCCTCCTTCTAGTTTCCATACTGCTGTGGCTCTAGGCTGTAGGCCAGACTTGGCTGAGATGGCAGATTTTCGACCCTGAGGGACATGAATGAAGTAACTGAGTTTTTAATGACAATTGGTGATCATAATATGGTCACCATTTATTGGTGGGTAATTTACTCTTTATTGAATTCAAATCTCACCTTCTGCTATGGTGGGATTTGATCCCATTTTTAAAAAGAATTAATTATCACTAGCTCAACCAGCATTTATTGCTCATCCCTAATTGCGCTGAGGACCATTAAGAGTCAATCACATTGCTGTGGGTCTGGAGTCACACATAAGTTAGGCCAGTTAGGATGGCAGATTTTTTTCACTAAAGGATATTAGTGAATCAGGTGGGTTTTCCGGACAATGGATTCATGGTCATCATTAGATTCTTAATTCCAGATTTTCAATTATTCAAATTCCACTATTGTCCATGGGAGATTCAAACCCAAGTCTCCAGGACATTACCAGGGTCTCTGGACTGAGCTTATAAACCTTATAGAGGTTTATAAAATCATGAGGGCATTAATAGGGTAAATAGACAAAGGCTTTTCCCTGGGGTGGGGGAGTCTAGAACTAGAGGGCATAGGTTTAGGGTGAGAAGGGAAAGATATAAAAGGGACCCAAGGGACAACTTTTTCATGTGGATGGTGGTGTGTGTATGGAATGAGCTGCCAGAGGAAATGGTGTAGGCTGGTACAATGACAATATTTAAAAGGTATCTGGATGGGTACATGAATAGGAAGGGTTTGGAGGGATATAGGCCAAGTGCTGGCAAATGGGACTAGATTAGGTTAGGATATCTGGTCAACTTCTGTGCTGTACATCTCTGTGACTCTATAACAGTCCAGTGATAATGTCATCTCCCTGTTTTACCAGAACATTAGCCTGCAGTTCCATTTACTACTCTGCCTTTATCACTGTGCTACAGAAAAATGGGGCATGGCCTCACTTATATAGATGATTTGGATGAAGGGACAGAGGGTATGGTTGCAAAATTTGTTAATGGCATAAAGATACATGGGAAACTACATTGAAAAAAGTGCATATGGAATCTGCAAAGTAATATAAATCGTTTCTGTAAATGGTCAAAGATTTGGCAGATGGAGTATAATGTAAATTTGTCCAGCTGTGCAGGAAGAACAGAAAATCAGTGTTTTTATTTAAACGGTGAGAGATTGAAGAGCTCTTCAGACACTGGGGAATCTGAGTGTCCTGATATACAAATTGCAAAACATTAGAATGCAGATGCAGCAAGTGTTTAGGAAGGCAAATTGAATGATGTTTACTGCAAGGGGAATAAGACCATGAGAAATAGGAACAGGAGTAGGCCATTCAGCCCCTCAAGCCTGCTACGTTATTCAACAGGATCACGACTGATCCAACATTCCTCATTTCCCTAGAACCCTTGATTCCGTGACCGATCAAGAATCCATTTATCTCCATCTTAAATATACACAAGGACTCCGTTCCCCCACAGCTCTCTGTGGCAAGGAGTTCCAAAGACTCTCAACTCTCAGAGAGGAATTTCCTCCTCATCTCAGTCTTAAATTGGTGCCCCTTTATTCTGAGACTTTGCCCTCTGTGAATGGTGTGTTATAATATGGATGTTTTGCTGCAGTTCTAGACAGCGTGGTTGACTGAGTACTGCAGACTGTTTTGGTTTCTCATTATGTAAGGGCATAAAGGAATTAGAAGCAATTGAAAGAAGGTTCACTTGTTTGATACATGGAATAGCGGGGGAGATTTGAGGAAATGTTGGACTGCATGTAACTGGATCTGCCCCTTAAGTGCTGTAAGCTACAGGGCTACTGGCCATGTGGAGGAAGATGGGATTAGAAAGGGAGTCTTTGGGTCAGCATGGATGAGATGAGCCAAGTAACCCCTTCTGTGCTGTATCATTTCTATGGTGTGGGCCTGTATCTATTGAGAAGTCATCTTACTGAGACATATTAAATCCTGAGGGGACTTGACAGTGTAGATACGGAGAGGTCATTGTCCCTTGTGGGAGAGTCTATGGCCAGGGCATCATTTAAGAATAAGGGATCAGATATTTAAACTGAAGATGAGGAATTCTTAGGCTGAGTGCCATTAGAAGAACTGTCTGTTTCAGACATCGGTGGAGACAAAGTCACTGAACAATTTTAAGGCAAATGTGGACAGATTTTTGACTAACAAAGGAGTCACTGGAGAATGAAATGCGATTGAAGATTTGAGACTAAAATCTAGCCAGTTTTGACCTTCTTGAATGGCAGTGCAAGCTAATGGACCATCCTGCTCCTAATTCGTACATCTGTGTGTAAGTCAACCAGGGAATCAATGCAGAGTTCCACTCTCCGAAGAGGGAAACTACATAATTTGCAAATCTACAGACATGGAACCTGCTTTTTTCCTTATAGATATGTTAATCAGCCTTAGTTTGGAATGAACATTGGAAGTATATTAATTAGAGAGAACATGTGAGTGGAGATCACTAGGGTCTGCTCTAATGAGTAATCAAATAACCTGTTAGAAATATTTTTAAAAAATCACACATGATATTTACAACCAAAATATCAATGTACATGAGTTTATGTTTTCAAAAAACATAACTTTTAAGTCATATCCTTGGATTTGAAAATGTTACCACACCCAACCCAATTTATATGAATTTTTGAACTCCAAATTTCAAAAAGTTCCCTCCAACTTAATGTGAGTTTGAAATACAGGGTAGTTCTTCTATAACGCTCGTTGCGTCAGCACGAATTGACTATAATGCGATTGATAAATTGTGGACATTGTTTGCATAACACCACGTTTCTGCTAATGGGTGTAGCGGGTTTTTCACAGCATGATCTTATACAGCGTTATTTCTACTGTAGTTTTCCATAGTGCGACTTTCTATAGCGCGAGGTTGCAGACAAACACAACTGTCATGTTGTACCAGAACGACCTCTAGTGGATTGAAATATCCCGAATTAAATTGGCTTTCAACAGTACTGAATCTGAAGAGTGTGTGTGCTTCACCCTCCTGATTTAGAAGACAGTGGCGTGAACATTCTTCAATACTTAGATGCACTGTTTGCGATTGCTGCACTTTGTAAGTTCACATGTGGGGGGCGACTGTAAACTTAAAAGCAGGTTCTAGCAGCAAATCTCCCCCACCCCCTCCATTCCAATGCTCTTTTGCTGAGTGCGATCCGATCCCTGCAAGACATGGCCCCTTTAACATCGCTGTGCTGTTATCCATCTTCAAGGGACCACTGCTTGCGCCCGGCAATCCTAGTTTGCTGAGTTAGCCAGGCATGACCTTTGTGACTTTGAGAGAAAAGTAGGGCAGGGCAGATGGTGGAGGTATTGAGAAATTGTCGGGGGTGGTGGGGGGAGTTGTTTGGGGTGGGAGGAGTGGTGGTGCAGAAAAATGGCAGGGGGAATGGTGAGGATGGGTGGTGTGATGTGACAATCTGTCATCTTAAAACTTTCCCAAGTGGTTACCAATGAAACATTCCCCATTCAGTCATGATTTGGATATGCCGGTGTTGGACTGGGGTGTACAAAGTTAAAAATCACACAACACCAGGTTATAGTCCAACAGATTTAATTGGAAGCACACTAGCTTTCGGAGCGATGCTCCTTCATCCTACCACTTGATGAAGGAGTGACGCTCCGAAAGCTATTTCAGTTAAACCTGTTGGACTATAACCTGGTGTTGTGTGATTTTTAACTTCCCCATCCAGGCATTTCCAACAGAGGGCGACCTTTGGCATCAATGCGGGGTTGAACAATCTGCTCTGTGCACGCAGTTAGATTTGAGTTGAGCCAAAGACTTCATCACGTTTCTTCATCGCCTGTCGCTGTTTATCTAGATGTCTTGAAAGCTGTTGCTGCAGATTAAGTGAAATCCGTTGGCAGAAACACTTGCAGTTAGTTCCTGAGGCATCCACTTTATGCCTCCCTTGCCCATAGCCCCTAGCCCCTTGCCCCTATCCCCTAGCCCCTAGCCCCGTGGTAGTCACATTACTTCCTGTCCACAAACTTGAGGTTGATAGGCTTCCCTGGACCCAATAGGCCTTGGATTTTGGTACAAACTGTTCCGGTGTTGGGAGCCAAGTGGACCTCAAATGCTGGCAGGAGTTGGAGAGAGTGGAGGTTAACATGGTCACTACAAAGGGGAAACAAATTAAATGGCAACCCTTCCAACCCACAGCATTTGCGCAGCACCTTCAGGAAGTAACGCATCAAAGAATGACACGGGGGTGTAAAGTTATGAATGGGGGGCGGGTGGGGGGGGGGGGGGCGTTGGTGGGAAACACTAGGATTGGTGGCCAAAACGTAGTCAAAGAGGTACGTTCTGAGTGACTTAAAAGGAAAAGGGACAGGTCAGTTCAGAGGAGAGACAGGGCAGTCGAGGGAGAGAAAGATTGGTTTGGGGGGGGGGGTCAGTTCTCCTCATCTCCATCTTAAATGGGAGACCCCTTTTGTTTTCAAATGCGTTCTCCAAATCTAGTCAGTTCAGGGGAGGGACGGGCCAGGGGTCAAGGTGGAAAGCACAGGCTCCAATGGAGAGGCAATGGAATTGGAGAATGGAGGCAAGAACTGGAGGAGCGCACAGACCTTGCAAGGTAATTGGAGTTGTAGTGTCATAGAGGTCTACAGCATGGAAACAGGCCCTTCGGCCCAACTTACCCATGCCATCCAGTTTTCACAATTTAAACTGGTCACTCGGGACTGGAAAAGCCTGAAGAGACAGGCCATGTTGGGTTGGGGGCATATATGAATCATCTATGAGATGACCTATTCCCTCAATGTGTAAATCTGAAATAGTGTATAAATGATTGAGAATTTAATTAACTCAACCTAATAACATGTAATGTATGGACATTAATATAAAACACAAAGTGCTGTGAACCTTTAATTTTTCTTCAGTAAGTTAAGGAGATCAGCATTTTGTAAAATCCTGTAACTACTTTATGTTGAAATGTTTCTAATTCTGAATCTTTCATTATTGTGTTGAAAATGTGTTGCTGGAAAAGCGCAGCAGGTCAGGCAGCATCCAAGGAGCAGGAGAATCGATGTTTCGGGCATGAGCCCTTCTTCAGGAATGAGGAAAGTGTGCCAAGCAGGCTAAGATAAAAGGTAGGGAGGAGGGACTTGGGGGAGGGGCGTTGGGAATGCGATAGGTGGAAGGAGGTTAAGGTGAGGGTGATAGGCTGGAGTGGGGGTGGGGGTGGAGAGGTCAGGAAGAAGATTGCAGATTAGGAAGGTGGTGCTGAGTTCGAGGGTTGAGACTGAGACAAGGTGGGGGGAGGGGAAATGAGGAAACTGGAGAAATCTGAGTTCATCCCTTGTGGTTGGAGGGTTCCTATGCGGAAGATGAGGAGCTCTTCCTCTAGCTGTTGTGTTGCTATGGTCTGGCGATGGTCTTCCCCTCTCTACAAGGATAATGCCTTCCTTGAAGAAGCTCTTTTCCTCCCTCTACAAGGATACTCCTCGAAGTTTAACCGACTGCGAATCCTCTTGCAAGGATGCCTTCCTTGAAGAAGCTCTCTTCCTCCCTCTACAAGGATTCTTCCTGACCTCTCCGCGCCCCACCCCCATTCCTGCCCATCACCCTCACCTTAACCTCCTTCCACCTATTGCATTTCCAACGCCCTCCCCCAAGTCCCTCCTCCCTACCTTTTACCTTAGCCTGCTGGGCACACTTTCCTCATTCCTGAAGAAGGGCTCATGCCTGAAACGTCGATTCTCCTGCTCCTTGGATGCTGCCTGACCTGCTGTGCTTTTCCAGCAACACATTTTCAACTCTGATCTCCAGCGTCTGCAGTCCTCACTTTCTCCTTCATTATTATGTACCTAGTTTTCAGTTTAGTCATGGCCTAGAATTGTTATTGCTTATGAATGTTTGTTTTATGTGTCTCAACACTGAAATTCAGAATCCGCTGCCAATTTCTGAAAACTCATTACCTATCAATGTAGAAACCACATCCTCGCGTGAAAACAGCACATTCGCTCCTGGCTTTGGGAGCTAAGGGCCCCCCCAAAATCAGAACCCCTTTTGTGCCCACCTGAGTAACAGCAAGACCTGCCTGTATAAAGCACTAGGTGTATCTCCAACTCCGCGATCCTCCGCCCCACACAGCTCCGCACCCCGTCACCGAGCGGGATTGTTCCGAAGTTATCCACGCGATCCGTGTCAGTCTTCCGCAGCCAGCGGTGAGGCTGAAACTCTCTGGGCTTTTCAAAAGCCTCGTTGCTGTGAGATGTCACGTAGTGGCAGAGGGCAAGCAGAGTCTGAACAGGAAAGCAGAGAAGCAAAATGAGATAACACGGAAGCAATTATTAGGCTGGCTTCCCTGCAGGGCACGGGTTCAGTGACAATCCTTGCAGGATGGATTATAAAACATATACCATAAGGAGATTCAGCGACAAACTTCATCTACATATATTTTTAAAATAGTTACAGTAGGGTGCAACTCCACTCTTTCCTGAATAATGAAAATATTCAAACTGCTCAACAAATCGTAGACATCTTTTGTTTTCCTTTTCTTTACAAATCTGATGTGACCACTGGCTTGTAATGCTTCAGAGGTTACCTTCCTCCTTACATCAGAGTTTCAGAATTTGAGGAAGGAGTCTGACCTGTTCCTGTCAATGGCCTCAGAATTGAGGCATGGGGCAGCATAGTGGCCCAGTGGTTAGCGCCACTACCTCACAGCGCTAGAGACCCAGGTTCAATTCCAGCCTCAGGTGATTGTCCATGTGAATTTCCTCCAACAGTCCAATGATGTGCAGGTTAGGTGGATTGGCCATGCTAATTTTTTTTTGTTTTTAATTCATTCATGGGATGAGGATGTCACTGGTTTTTTTGTCCATTTATTGTCCATCCCTAATTGCCCAGAGGGCAGTTAAGAGTCAACCACATGGCTGTGAGGCTGGAGTCATATGTAGGCCAAACCAGATTAGTGAACCAGATGCGTTTTTCCAGCAATTGACAATGGATTCATGGTCATCATTAGACTCTTTATTCCAGATTTTTTTGATGAATTCAAATTCCACCATCTGCCGTGGTGGGATTTGAACCTGTGTCCCCAGGACATTACCCATGTCTCTGGATTAACTGCCCAGCAATAATACCACTAGACTCCCCATATACTAAATTGCCCATACCATCCAGGTGTGTGTAAACTAGGTGGGTCAGCCATGGAAGATGCAGGGTTGTAGGGACAGAGTAATAGAGATGGGTCCAGGTGGGATGGTATTTGGAGAATCAGCATGGACATGATGGGCTGAATAGTCTGCTGCCACACTGGAGGGATTCTATGAAATCCTTTCTTGACTAAGGATGGCTTTCTCCTTTCATCAGACATGTCTGCCTGATTCTGACTCGGAGTCAATAGATGTGAAGCTGTAATAGCAGAGCGGGAAGGTCAATGTTTTGGGCCGAAACAATTTATCCGTGACTCTGACTCGGGTCGGGATTGGCTTCAGAAACAACTTGTGTTGGTTTGAAGAGATACACTCCACTGACAGGCCAATTATCCAATTCATCAGACCCTCCCCTAACTCGTCCAGACTCACTTCTTCATGAACTTCTTTAGTTAAATCATGACAGGCATGTAAAAAAAAATCTAACCTTTTCATGACCAAACATTTTGAACAAATACATGTAAGGTCCACACAAAAGGCCACAGAAAATCCTAATGTCCTGGTGCATAAATTAGAAACAGTAAGCATGCAGATACAGCAAATGATTAAGAAGGCTATTGGAATGTGATAGATTTATTGGAAGAGGAATGAAACATAAAAGTATACAGGGCGTCATTTTGAATTCTACGTGCAGGGTTGGTCTAATGTTTCAGGAAGAATGGAAATGCATTGGAGGTGTTTCAGGGGAGGCTTACTGCATTGAGACCCACAATGGGAGGATTGTCTTGAGAGGAAAGAGTGGGTTTGTTTGTACTAGAGTGGAAGAGCGTGGTGCTGGAAAAGCACAGCAAGTCAGACAACAGCTGTGGAACTGGAGAATCGATGTTTCAGGCATGAGCCCTTCATCAGGAATTGGGCCTATGCCCAAAATGTCGATTCTCCTGCTCCTCAAATGCTGCCTGACTGGCTGTGCTTTTCCAGCACCACGCCCTTCAATTCTGATCTCCAGCACCTGCAGTCCTCTCTTTCTCCTTGTTTCTACTGGAGCTTAGAAGAGGTGTGACTCATTGAGAGATGAAGATCTAAAAAGGCCTTGATGAGGCGGCCCTGGGAAGGGTGGCTTCCCTTGCGGGTGAGTCCAGAACTGGACAGTATGGTTTTACAATGAGGGGGGCACCCTTTCAGGACAGAATCGAGGGGATTTCTTCCCTCTCAGAGGGCCGTGTGACTTAGGAACTCTCTGCCTTATAAGGAGATAGGGCCTTGGGGTTCACTGAATTTTTCTAAAGCGGAGGTGGATACATTTTCCTCAGGGAAGATGACCAAAAGTGATCGTGATTTGGGCTGGGTTGGGAATCTGTAATTCAAAGCACAAACAGATCCACCATGAACTTATTGAACAGTGGACCACGCTTGGAGGGGCTGAATGGTCTATCACTGCTCTTAATTAGAGTCATAGAGTCATAGAGATGCACAGCACGGAAACAGACCCTTCAGCCCAACCCGTCCATGCCAACCAGATATCCCAACCCAATCTAGTCTCACCTGCCAGCACCTGGCCCATATCCCTCCAAACCCTTCCTATTCATATACCCATCCAAATGCCTCTTACATGTTGTAATTGTACCAACCTCCACCCGAGGCTGGAATCGAACCCAAGGTTCCTAGCGCTGGGAGGTAGCAGTGCCAACCACTGAGCCACTGCGCCACCTCAAAATAAGATTCTCTCACTATGATTTAATAAAAGCGGAGCCTTTTATGCACATTACTTTTAACAGAGATTAACCTTAGGAAGTTATTAATTTCCACAGTACAAGCAGTAATTTAAAGAGTAAATGGTTGGCTCACCCCACTTGGAATAAAGTATCCACCGACAATCATGTCCTCCTGGGTGATCCAACCATTTCCGGGAAGGACAGGGGACAGTCTGAGGATGGGAAGCACACAGGAGTTTTTTCAGTTGACAGTGAGAGCCTCCTTCCATTCCCCACCCCCACCCCCACCCCCACCCCCACACCCACATTATTCAACATCGACCAGTTCCCCGGGACAGGCTATGACACACTTGGCTGGTTCCCATTGGTACTGTCCTATACACCTCATGTTTCAACAGCCAGCCCCATCCAGTGAGCTCATCCTGCAAGGGGATTCATAGAGCTGATTGGATCACTTGTCAGCTTTCCCAAAAGAGCAAATGGTTCATGGGTCACTTGAGAGATTCCAAGTACAACTAAATAATGTGGGAATTTACCTCATATCTGGTCACCCTGCTGTACAAAATATAGTATTAAATTGGAGAGGATGCAGAAAATATTTTCTAGGATGTTGCCAGGACTGGAGGGATTGAGGTGTAAGGACAGGCTGGATAGGCTGGGACATTTTTCATAGGAAGTTGAGGGGTGACCTTATGGAGGTTTATAGATTCATGAGGGGCATAGATAAAGTGAGTAGCAAAGGTCTTTTCCCTCAGGTCGGGGAGTTTAAAACTAGGGGGTATAGGTTTAAGGTAAGAGGAGAAAGATTTTAAAGGGACCTGAGGGACAACATTTTCACATAGAGGGTGGTTTGCAGGTAGAATGAACTTCCAGAGGATGTGGTGCATGTGGGAACAGTTACAATGTTTAAAAGACATTTGGAAAGGCATGTGAATAGGAAATGTTTGGAGGATTATGGGCTAAATGCAGGCAGATGGGAATAGTTTAGCTTGGGATTATGGTCAACATGGATGAGTTGGACCGAAGGGTCTGTTTCTATGCTGTATGACTTTATGATGCTGACAGTGGGTCACATTACAGCACCGAGGTAAGCAAAGCAATGGGCAGATCCCTTTTGGATATTCCTCCCTCCTCCAGGGCTAACTTTTGAAACATTTCCTAATACTAAGGAAAATGTGACCTTGCCAAAGTCTTTCTGGACTATAGAGCTGCTCTGTCATTTGAGAAAGACTGGTGGCTTAACCCAAAAGGTCACCACTTCCAAGGTGAAGGGCGAGCTTCATGTAACCTTAGGTGGCAGTGGGAATTGAACTCATGTTGCTCACGTCACTCCGTGGGCTGACCAGCTGTCCTGCCAACTGAGCTAATCAACCCCCTGCAACTGCCTCCCACTGCCAGGGGAACAGGCAAGGGGGCTCTTGTGACCCAGTGGTAGTGTTCCTCCCTCACAGCCTAGAGGCATGGTTCAAATCCCACTTGCTCTAAAGGTGTGCCATAACATATCGGAACAGATTTATGAAGGATATCGGGAACAGATGAGAAAGTCAGTTTGGAAAGGGTTAAATGAATGACTATGTTGTGAACATGCCCAGTTTATCATGTGTCTTTCCAGGTGATTAAGTATTTGCCTGCATCTTTCGCATAATGTTGCACAAAGTACCTTCACTTAGAATGAAGTATTTTTTGTCAAGCATAGTCTCCCTGCTGGCCGTGTCTAACAGTAGGCAGAATAACCACTTTATCTGCTATTTGTGGTGTAATTTGGGCAAATGCTTGACACACTTACAGGGAAACTTTCCTGCCCTTCTGCAAAGATAGCCAATGGGACCTTTGCAAACCCCTGCCTAATCCTGTTGTGTCTCAGTTTAATCTCCCTCAGCAGCATCTCTTTCATTACTGCATCATAGTCATGGAATGGAAGAGGACTGCAGCACAGATAAAGGCCCTTCAGCCCATCAGGTCTGTGCCAGTCAAAATCAAGCACTTAACTATTCTAATCCCATTTACCATCACTTGGCCTGCAGCCTTGCCATTGCAAGTGCACATCTCAATACTTCCTAAATGTTAAGAGGATTTCTACTCCTAACCACCCTTACAGTTAGCAAGTTCCAGCTTCCTAACACCCTCTGGGTGAAAACTATTTTGTTTACATCCCCTCTATGCCTTCTGCCCCTTATCTTCAATCTACGCCCTGCCCTCCTGGTCACTGATCCCTCCACCAAGGGAAGAAGTTCCTTCCCGTCTGCCCCATCTATGTCCCTCTCCATCATGTCCCCTCTCAATCTCCTCTGCACCAGGGAAAACAAACCCCAGGCTGTCCAACCTCTCTTCATAACGAGGGGACGTGGCATTGCAACCCACTCACACTCTGCCACAAGCAAGACAAGCCATGCAAAAACCAACTGGGAAAAGGAAATCAAGATAAACACTTCACCTCAATGTTTCCTTGAGGGGTCCTCAGACCAGAGGTAATTTGGACAGATCCGAAAGGGTGGACGCTAGGAAAATTTTTCCGTTAGGCGAGGAGACTAGGACCCGTGGGCACAGCTTTAAAATTAGAGGGGGTCAATTCAGAACAGAAATGCGGTGACATTTCTTCAGCCAGAGAGTGGTGGGCCTGTGGAATTCATTGACGCAGAGTGCAGTGGAGGCCGGGACGCTAAATGTCTTCAAGGCAGAGATTGATAGATTCTTGATGTCTCGAGGAATTAAGGGCTACGGGGAGAATGTGGGTAAGTGAAGCTGAAATGCCCATCAGCCATGATTGAATGGCGGAGTGGACTCGATGGGCCGAATGACCTTACTTCCACTCCTACATTTTATGGTCTTATCCTGAGCCGTGGGGGTCACATCGGATCCAAGCTTGTGAACAATCCCTTCATACACAAGCCTCTGAATAGCAGGATACCTGGCCAGTAGGTATGTGCGCCAAGATAATGTGAAGGAAGTCTGGATTTGAACCACAACAAGACCAGTTAGCTTCAAGGCAGCAGGCCCCTCCAACCCCCTCCGACCCCCTCCCTGACCATCCTGAAAAGCCATTGGAAAATTAGTGGGCAAAGAAATCTGCAATTGTCGGAAAGCTGAAATTAAAAACAAAAGAAAAGTGCTAAAAGCACTCAGTGGTTCTGAGGGAAAGTCATAGATCAGAACAGTGAATTCAGTTTCTCTTTCATGTGAATTTATTGGAGACTGACTCTTTTATTGGACACTTGGATAAATTTACTGCCCCCCCCCCCCCCCCCCCCACACTCCCCCAAACTATCTCACCATCTCTAGCACATTGGAAATTAGGGTCATAGAGTTGTATAGTACAGAAGGTAAAAAGAAGGGCTGCAGATGCTGGAAACCAGATTCTGGATTAGTGGTGCTGGAAAAGCACAGCAGTTCAGGCAGCATCTGAGGAGCAGTAAAATTGACGTTTCGGGCAAAAGCCCTTCATCAGGAATAAAGGCAGAGAGCCTGAAGGGTGGAGAGATAAATGAGAGGAGGGTGGGGGTAGGGAGAAAGTAGCATAGAGTATAATAGGTGAGTGGGGAAGGGGATGGAGGTGATAGGTCAGGGAGGAGGGTGGGGGAAGGTAGCAAAGAGTACAATGGGTGGATGGGGGTGGGATGAAGGTGATAGGTCAGAGAGGAGGGTGGAGTGGATAGGTGGAAAAGAAGATGGGCAGGTAGGACAAGTCAGGGTGACAGTGCTGAGCTGGAAGTTTGGAACTGGGGTGAGGTGGGGGAAGGGAAAATGAGGAAACTGTTAAAGTCCACATTGATGCCCTGGGGTTGAAGTGTTCTGAGGCGGAAGATGAGGTGTTCTTCCTCCAGGCGTCGGGTAGTGAGGGAGCGGCGGTGAAGGAGGCTCAGGACCTGCATGTCCTTGGCAGAGTGGGAGGGGGAGTTGAAATATTGGGCCACAGGGGGGTGGGGTTGGTTGGTGCGGGTGACCCAGGGATGTTCCCTAAAGCGCTCTGCTAGGAGGCGTCCAGTCTCCCCAATGTAGAGGAGTCCCTTTGGTCCAACTCCTCCAGGCTGACCAGATATCCTAAAATAATCCAGTCCCATTTGCCAGCACTTGGCCTATATCCCTCTAAACCGTTCCTGTTCATTTATCCATCCAGATGCCTTTTAAATGTTGTAATTGTACCAGCCTCCACCACTTCCTCTGGCAGCTCATTGTATACATGCACCTACCTCTGTGTGAAAAAGTTGCCACTTAAGTCCCTTAAATTTTTTTCCCCCTCACCTTAAACCTATGCCCTCCAGTTTTGGAATCCACTTACAAGGGGAAAAGACCTTGGCTGTTCACCCTATCCATGCCCCTTATAATTTTACCATGCTCTATGAGGTCACCCCTGAGCCTCCGACGCTGCAGGAAAAATAGCCCTATCCTATTCAGTCTCTCCCTATAGTTCAAACCCTCCAACCTTGGCAATATTCTTGGAAATCTTTTCTAAACCCTTTCAAGTTTCACTACATCCTTCCTATAGCAGGGAGATGTGGATTCTGTAGTGACCTTTCCCTAGTTAGACGTCCTGTTGCATCACCAAATGTATTTAAAGAGGAGGTAGATAGATTTTTGAGGGCTAGGAGGAGGAGTCCAAGTGGAGGTGGTGATGCCTGGTCCAGATCAACCATGACCTTGTTGAATATGGGACCAAATTGGCCTACTCCCAGTTCTTTTGTTCTTCCATGGTTAGACTGATTTGCACAAGGTTTGGCTGCCTTACCAGATGGGAGAAAGTGAGGACTGCTGATGCTGGAGATCAGAATCGAGAGTGTGGTGCTGGAAAAGCACAGCAGGTCAGGCAGCATCCGAGGAGCAGGAGAATCGACGTTTTGGGCGTAAGCCCTTCGTCAGGAATGAGGCCTGATTCCTGCTCTTCGGATGCTACCTGAGCTGCTGTGCTTTCCCAGCATGACATTCTGGATGACTGCCTTACTAGATGGACCATTAACTTCCCTGAGCAGCAATTGAGCAACATCATCCTGGAGTAAGACTTTTCTTCATCTATATCAACTTGCACACTTTATCTCCCTTCCACATGGTAGGAGTTAAGGTTTATATGGAATTCCATTTGCAGGGTTTACTGACACACTGCAGTGTATCTTACAGAGTACAGCGTTAGATCCTCAAATCTCCTCCAAAAATATGTAGAGTGCTTAAGGAATATTTGAGGATTTGGCCTCCACCTCAATAAATTTTATTTGTACAATAAGTGATTTTATTTGTAAAATACCATGAATCTTTAAGGAATATCTAGTGTTTGTACACACTTTATTGATTGAATGAAATAAAAACTGTGCAACCATGCTTTTTTATGTTTTATGTTCAATTTGGCTTTCTTTGTTTACGATCAGATCTGTTATCCGAACAATCAGTTATCAGAACAAAATTCTCCTTGCCTGTCTCATTCGGATAATCAAGTTTGCTCTGTGTATCTGTCAGCCAGGACTCCCTGATTGGACCAGATTAACAGCCCCGATCCAGGGACTCATATTGAATTCCACCTGGTTACCCACAATCCCTACACCCACATCTTATGAATGAATAAAAAGGATATTTGCTTACCAATTAATTATCCCTAATAAGATTCACTCTTGTACAATCATCAATATGGAGTCCTGTACTCAGGGCTTGAGCTGAGAAGCAGTTTGTCAAGGAATGACCTTGATTTGTGAATCCTATTCACATTTCCAGATTTCATAGTTTCTTGGTAATAGAGCAGGAGGAGGCCATTTGGCCCATCTAGGCTGCTCCGCCATTCATTAATATCATTGCTGATTTATCCATCATCCCAGCTCCTCCTAATTATCCCGATCACCTTTAGTTCTCTTACATGCAAAAGCCCATCCAACCATGTCTTGAATATATTTAATGAAGCTGCTTCTACTGCTTCCTTGGCAATTCCAGATTCACTGCTTTTTGGGAAAAGCAGTTCCTCCTCATCTTTGTGCTGTATCTGCTCCCCCTAATCTTGAGGCCATGTCACCTCATCCTAGTCTCAGCCCCAGCATAAACAACTTGCCTGCCTCTATCTTGTCTATCCCTTTTTCATAATTTTATATGTTTCCGTGAGATACCCTCTCATTCTTATAAATTCTAGTGATTACAGTCCCAGGTGGCTCGATCTCACCTCATCGAGTAACCCCCTCATCTCTGGAATTTGGAGAGACAGGGAGGGGGAGTCACACCTCTGGTTTCTCTCGGACGGTCCCTGACCACAGAGAGAGGTGATGGTGGCTGTGGTATTAGATTTACCGTATCGACGCCTGTCAGCAGCACCTAGAACATAGAACATAGAACAATACAGCACAGAACAGGCCCTTCGGCCCACGATGTTGTACCGAACATCTATCTTAGATTAAGCACCCATCCATGTACCTATCCAATTGCCGCTTAAAGGTCGCCAATGATCTGACTCTACCACTCCCACGGGCAGCGCATTCCATGCCCCCACCACTCTCTGGGTAAAGAACCCACCCCTGACATCTCCCCTATACCTTCCACCCTTCACCTTAAATTTATGTCCCCTTGTAACACCTCTGACGTGTTTGCGTAAATCTCCTCCAGGGTCATCTCCTGCTGGACGAGCATGTAGGTCAATAACCCCCCCTGGACAGACTGCCCCTGCTCCAACTGCTGCTTGATCTGTACCAGCTTTCAGTTGACGTGCGTCTCACTTGGTCATTCATGGCTGGGGTGGGAGAAAGAAAGTTGAGGAAGTGAGTGATGGGAATACGGGAAGTAAAATAAATGAACTGTGATCAACTTTCAGTCAACATTGGCAGGTCCTTCCAAGGTGTTTTTCCAACTTGTTGGAGAAATTTGCCCAATAGGCTAGAGATCACAAAACATAGCTCCAAGTGAAATTGACAAACAGTTTATTGCAAGCGATATTGCTGGAGGAGAAACTGACTAGGCTGACACAGAACTGACGGTCTGTACAGGTAGATCAGGTTTCTCCCAGAGCTGAGGATGAGACCAGTTTTATAGTAATGCTGCACAATGACACTGATTAAGAAATGGGAAACTACAATGTTTCTGGAAATGGAGTAGTTTAGTTGCAAGGATGCTAATTGGAAAACAGGTTATCGGATGAATGTCTTGTTCCTTTACACAATGCAACATCCTGACATGGTTCCATTCATCTTCACAGGTAGGTGTTAATGTCTCTTCTGAAGTGGTGAGGTGCTTCCATTGTCCTGTTCCTGGAGCATGTCCTTGCTAGTGAATGTCTGTCTGTCCTGCTCTTTGTGTGGCTTGGGTATTGCTGGGTTGTGAAACTGCCCTTGGGGCTTTGAAATATCTGTGATGCTCTGTCATGTCCATGGGAGCTTAAAGTGTATTGCCTTGCCTACGTGCTGTATAATTGAGCTTGTGAGCTGCTTGGGAATTCTGGGTGTTCTGGTACAGTTTGGCCCATTTTGCTTTTGTGGGCCTATCATGAGTTAGCAAATCTTTTCCCACACAACTGTAGGGAGTCCGAGCAATATCGCTGAGATATTTTTAATCAATGTGTTCAGAGATGTTATTACACACCACAGGAGAAGGCGGGAATCAAACCCAAACCTCCTAGCTCTGAGGTAGGGACACTACCACTGTACCACAAGGTTACAGAGATGATTGGGCATAGGTGATACTCACTTAAAAGTTGAGGGTTACGTACAGCTCAGTGAAGATTCTTGTGGTACAGTGGTAGTGTTCCTGCCTCAGAGCTAGGAGACCTGAGGTCAAGCCCCCACCTACTCCAGAGGTACATAATAACGTCCCTGAGCAAAGAGAAAAGAATTGCAGTCTTGTAGTTCAGGCTCTCTATCCAGTTGTTGTTTTCCTGGAGTCTGTAAGTCGTGTGTATGTTGGTTGTTGGCCCTGTTCAGGTATCTGAACAATCTTTTGTTGTTGTTTTGTTTCCACCTTAACCTCCCCCCCCACCCCACCCCACCCCACCCCACCCCACCCTACACTTGGTCCTGATCTTTGGGTGCCTGGTGTGGAGGGGACTGTGGGCAGGTTCAGCGGACCTCTTTGTAGACCCGTTGCTGGGCATGGCTGAGATGACCATCAAAGTCAAAATGTTCAGTCTTAAAAGTGACCAAATATCTCACTGTTTGAATAAAGATAACTCTTTCAAGGCTGCCATTACATTGAGGAAGATCGTCGCCATATTGTTCATTGTAACCCGCATATGACATCCAGCCATGGGAATAAATGCCTTGCTAGCCACACTCATACTCTAAAAGGAAGCTTAAAGAACATAATTATATTTAGTCATGGGATGTGGGCATTGGTGGCTGGGCCACAGCATTTATTTCCTGTCCTTAATCTCCCTAGAGATGTGCTGCTGAGCCACCATCTCGAATTGATGAAACAGAATCACATCATAGAATCCCAACAGTATGGAATCAGGCCATTCTGCCCATCGAATCCACACCAATCCTCAAAAGAGTAGCCCACCCGGACACAATCTCCTACCCTGTCCCTGTAACCCTGCATTTCCAGATGCACTGCTTCAGTGTCTGTGGAGTCGTGAATGATGCTGAACATTGTACAATCACTTCTGACCATAAGATATAGGAGCAGAGTGAGTACTGCAGATGCTGGAGATCAGAGTCAAGATTAGAGTGGTGCTGGAAAAGTAAAGTAAGTCAGGTATCACCCGAGGAACAGGAAAATCGACGTTTCATTTCCTGATGAAGGGCTTTTGCCCGAAACGTTGATTTTCCTGTTCCTTGGATGCTGCCTGATCTGCTGTGCTTTTCCAACACCACTCTGATCTAGACATAAGATATAGGAGCAGAGTTAGGCCATTCAGCCCATCGTGTCTGCTCTACTGTTCAATCACGACTTATATGTCCCTATACCCCATTCTCCTCTCTTCTCCCTCTAACCCTTGATCCCATTACTATCTATCTCTGTCTTAAAGTCACTCAATGACTTGGCCTCTATAGCCTTCTGTTCCACAGATTAACCACACTCTAGTTGTAGAAAGTCCTCCTCATCTCAGTTCTAAAGGGTCGTCTGTTCACTTTGAGGCTGTACCCTTGGGTCCGAATCTCTCCTGCTCGTGGAAACATCTTCTCCAAGTCCACCCTATCCAGGCCTCTCAGAATTCTGTAAGTTTCAATCAGATCCCACTCCCCCATCCTTCTAAACTCCATTGAGTCCTTAACCACTCCTCATATGACAAGCCCTTCATCTCAGGGATTATTCTTGAAAACTATCCAATGATAGTACACCCTTCTTGAGACAGGGGGCTAAAAACTGCTTACTACATTCCAAATGTGGCCTGATCAGAGCTTTATAAAGTCTCATCAGTACATCTCTGCCCTTGTATTCTAGCCCTCTCTCCACACCATATCACATCACACCACATCACACCACATCACACCACATCACATCACATCACACCACATCACATCACACCACATCACATCACACCACATCACACCACATCACACCACACCACATCACACCACATCACATCACATCACATCACACCACATCACACCACATCACATCACACCACATCACATCACATCACACCACATCACACCACATCACATCACATCACACCACATCACATCACATCACATCACACCACATCACACCACATCACATCACATCACATCACACCACATCACACCACATCACACCACATCACATCACATCACACCACACCACATCACATCACATCACATCACATCACACCACATCACACCACATCACACCACATCACATCACATCACACCACATCACACCACATCACATCACATCACACCACATCACATCACATCACATCACATCACACCACATCACATCACACCACATCACACCACATCACATCACATCACATCACATCACACCACATCACATCACATCACACCACATCACACCACATCACACCACATCACATCACATCACACCACATCACATCACATCACACCACATCACATCACATCACATCACACCACATCACACCACATCACACCACACCACATCACACCACATCACACCACATCACATCACACCACATCCCATCACATCACACCACATCACACCACATCACATCACACATCACATCACATTGCATCACATCACATCACACCACATCACACCACATCACACCACATCACACCACATCCCATCACATCACACCACACCACATCCCATCGCACCACATCACACCACATCACACCACATCACATCACATCACATCACACCACACCACATCACACCACATCACACCACACCACATCACACCACACCACACCACACCACATCAAATCACATCACACCACATCCCATCACATCACACCACACCACACCACACCACATCCCATCACATCACACCACACCACATCACACCACACCACATCACACCACATCCCATCACATCACACCACACCACATCACACCACATCACATCACACCACATCACATCACACCACACCACATCACACCACACCACACCACACCACATCACACCACATCACATCATACCACATCACATCACACCGTATCACACCACACCACATCACATCACACCACACCACATCACACCACACCACACCACATCACACCACACCACATCACACCACATCACATCACACCACACCACATCACACCACACCACATCACACCACACCACACCACACCACATCACACCACACCACACCACATCACACCACATCACACCACATCACATCATACCACATCACATCACACCGTATCACACCACACCACATCACACCACACCACACCACATCACATCACATCATACCACATCACACCACATCACATCACATCACACCACATCACACCACACCACACCACATCACACCACATCACACCACATCACATCACACCGTATCACACCACACCACATCACATCACACCATATCACACCACATCACATCATACCACATCACATCACACCGTATCACACCACACCACATCACACCACACCACACCACATCACATCACATCATACCACATCACATCACATCACATCACACCACATCACACCACATCACATCACATCACATCACACCACATCACACCACACCACATCACACCACATCACATCACATCACATCACATCACACCACATCACTCCATACCACACCGCATCACATCACATCACACCACATAACACCATATCACATCACACCACATCACACCACATCACTCCATACCACACCGCATCACATCACATCACATCACACCACATCACATCACATCACATCACACCACATCACACCACATCACACCATAACACACCACATCACATCACATCACATTACATCACACCAGATGACATCACATCACATCACACCACATCACACCACATCACACCACATTACACCATAACACACCACATCACATCACATCACATCACATCACATCACATCACACCACATCACATTTCATCACATTACATCACATCACATCACACTACATCACATTACATCACATTACATCACACCAGATCACATCACACCACATCACACCACATCACATCACATCACATCACACCACATCACATCACACCACATCACATCACATCACATCACATCACACCACATCACACTACATCACATCACATCACATTACATCACACCACATCACATCACATCACATCACACCACATCACACCACATCACACCACATCACATCACATTACATCACACCACACCACACCACACCACATCACACCACATCACATCACATCACACCACATCACATCACACCACATCACACCACATCACATCACATCACATCACATCACACCACATCACATCACATCACACCACATCACACCACATCACATCACATCACACCACACCACATCACACCACATCACACCACACCACATCACACCACATCACACCACATCACATCACACCACATCACACCACATCCCATCACATCACACCACATCACACCACATCACATCACACATCACATCACATTGCACCACATCACATCACACCACATCACATCACATCACACCACATCACACCACATCACACCACATCCCATCACATCACACCACACCACATCCCATCGCACCACATCACACCACATCACACCACATCACATCACATCACATCACACCACACCACATCACACCACATCACACCACACCACATCACACCACACCACACCACACCACACCACATCACACCACATCAAATCACATCACACCACATCCCATCACATCACACCACACCACATCCCATCACATCACACCACACCACATCACACCACACCACATCACACCACATCCCATCACATCACACCACACCACATCACACCACATCACATCACACCACATCACATCACACCACACCACATCACACCACACCACACCACACCACATCACACCACATCACACCACATCACATCATACCACATCACATCACACCGTATCACACCACACCACATCACATCACACCACACCACATCACATCACATCATACCACATCACATCACATCACATCACACCACATCACACCACATCACATCACATCACATCACACCACATCACACCACACCACATCACACCACATCACATCACATCACATCACATCACATCACACCACATCACTCCATACCACACCGCATCACATCACATCACACCACATAACACCATATCACATCACACCACATCACACCACATCACTCCATACCACACCGCATCACATCACATCACATCACACCACATCACATCACATCACATCACACCACATCACACCACATCACACCATAACACACCACATCACATCACATCACATTACATCACACCAGATGACATCACATCACATCACACCACATCACACCACATCACACCACATTACACCATAACACACCACATCACATCACATCACAACACATCACATCACATCACACCACATCACACCACATCATATTTCATCACATTACATCACATCACATCACACTACATCACATCACATCACATTACATCACATTACATCACACCAGATCACATCACACCACATCACACCACATCACATCACATCACATCACATCACATCACATCACACCACATCACATCACATCACATCACACCACATCACACTACATCACATCACATCACATTACATCACACCACATCACATTACATCACACCACATCACACCACATCACATCACACCACATCACACCACATCACACCACATCACATCACATTACATCACACCACACCACACCACATCACACCACATCACATCACACCACATCACATCACACCACATCACACCACATCACATCACACCACATCACACCACATCACATCACATCACACCGCATCACATCACATCACATCACACCACATCACACCACATCACATCACATCACACCACATCACATCACATCACACCACATCACACCACATCACATCACACCACATCACACCACATTACATCACACCATATCACATCACATTACATCACACCACATCACATCACATCACATCACACCACATTACATCACACCACATCACATCACACCACATCACACCACATCACATCACACCACATCACATCACATCACATCACACCACATCACATCACACCACATCACATCACATCACACCACATCACATCACATCACATCACATCACACCACATCACATCTCATCACATCACACCACATCACATCACACCACATCACACCACATTACATCACACCACATCACATCACATTACATCACACCACATCACATCACATCACATCACATTACATCACACCACACCATATCACTCCATACCACACCGCATCACATCACATCACATCACATAACATCACACCACATCACATCACATCACATAACATCACACCACATCACACCACATCACACCACATTACATCACACCACCTCACATCACATCACATCACATTACATCACACCACACCACATCACATCACATTACATAACATCACACCACATCACACCACACCACACCACATCACACCACATCACATCACATCACACCACATCACATCACATCACACCACATCACATTACATCACACCACACCACACCACACCACACCACATCACATCACATTACATAACATCACACCACATCACACCACACCACACCACATCACACCACATCACATCACATCACATTACATCACACCACATCACATCACATCACATAACATCACACCACATCACACCACATCACACCACATCACACCATAACACATCACACCACATCACATCGCATCACATCACATCACACCACATCACACCACACCAGATCACATCACACCACATCACATCGCATCACTTCACACCACATCACACTCTCTGCCGTGATAGTTTACCCGGACTGGCCTGCATGTGTCTTGAGACCTGGAGAAATATGCAAGACTCTTAACTGCCTGCCAATCATCCTCTCCTCAATATCCTCCAGGGTTTGGGGGAACATATACCGACCCAGCCATGACACTTGCGTTCTGTGAAAGAATGCATTTGAAAAGAAATCCAAGAGTGGCTCGATTATTACTGCCTGACAATGTACCAGCAACTGCTTGGGACATTGGAACTGTGCTATATTAATGGACATTGGTTTGTAAAATCAGGCAGTAAAACATGTAGTGATGGTGGGATTTTCCATTGTGTTCATGCTGAGGAGTTTGGTGTAATTTGTTTTGGCATAACTTCTAATATTTTGAGATGGGATGATTCGGGTAGATGTTTTGCCGTGTTAAAGTTGCACTTTAATTATTTTTCATCAACTGGTTCACACAGGTTTTAAGATACAGCTGGAGCAGGAAGGACATGAACCCAAATCTTCTGGACTAGAGGTTGGGAAACTACCATAGAGTCCCAACAGCCTATCCACAACCGGGTTAGGTGAAAGTGAGGACTGCAGATGCTGAAGATTAGAGTGATGCTGGAAAAGCACAGCAGGCCAGGCAGCATCTGAGGAGCAGGAAAATCTACATTTTGGGCAAAAGCCCCTCATCAGGAATGAGGTCCTGATGAAAGGCATTTGCCCAAAACGTCAATTTTCTATCTCCACAGAGTTGCCTATTGCATGATGATAAAGGTAAGGACCCCATTCTCCCTCATGAGAGGGAGAGAGACGACTCATGGTGGTTTAACCTGAGGTCACCACACCTCAGGCAAGGGGAGAAGTTGAGAAGGAGAGTTGTTCTACAATAATCTCCAAACACACATGGTATGGGAATTAAAACGTAACTTCTTAATATCTACTCTGTATTGCAAGTCATCTGTCTAGCCAACTGAACTAACTGGCCACAAATATAATGATGCGATACACAGAACACACAAACATTTTAAGGTTTGAGCTACAGGGAGACCCTGAATAGGTTGGGTCTGTTTTCTCTGGAGCTTCGGAGGCTGAGGGATGACCCTATAGAGGTTTATAAAATCATGAGGGACATTGATGGGAAAAATAGACAAAGTCTTTTCCCTGGGGTGAGGGAGTACAGAACTAGAGGGCATAGGTTTAGGGTGAGAGGGGAAAGATTTAAAAGGGACCTAAGGGGCAACTTTTTCAAGCAGAGGGTGGTGCATGTATGGGGTGAGCTGCCAGAGGAAGTGATGGAGACTGGTACAATGACAGCATTTAAAAGGCATCTGGGTGGGCATATGAATAGGAAGGGTTTAGAGGGATATGGGCCAAGTGCTGGCAAATGGGACTAGATTTATTTAGGATATCTGATCGGCATGGACAAGTTGGACCAAAGCGTCTGTTTCCGTGCTGTACATCTCTATGGGTCTGTCACTCTATGGGTGGAACTGAGGCGCCCTCAGCTGTTCACATACACTCGGCCAGCTGGTGGCGCCACACTCTCATCTTTTTGGGTTGATGTCCAAATGAGATGATCAATACTTGGAATTACTGACGGACTGAATGTGTGTGTGTGTGTGTGTGTGTGTGTGTGGAGGGGGGAGGGGGTTAAAACTATTGGTACTGTAATGTCTGAAATCAAACAGGGAGTTAAATTCAAGCAGGAGTTAGCTATAGTTCTTAGGGCTACAAGGATCAGAGGATATGGGGAGAAAATGAGAATGGACCTATGAGTTGGAAGATCGGCCATGATTATATTGAGCAGCATAGCAAGCTCGAAGGGCCGAACGGCCTACTCCTGCTCTTATTTTCTATGTTTTTGTATGTACAACACATGGAGAGTACCCAAATCAGTTCTGTAAAAGCTTGGGGTTTGGGAGAGTGCTGAGGAGTTAGTGGGTGGAAGTGTTACAAACAGTTTTTTTTTGGTTGAAAATGTGTTGCTGGAAAAGCGCAGCAGGTCAGGCAGTATCCATGGAGCAGGAGAATCCACGTTTCGGGCATGAGCCCTTCTTCAGGAAAGGCTCATGCCTGAAACGTCAATTCTCCTGCTCCTTGGATGCTGCCTGACCTACTGTGCTTTTCCAGCAACACATTTTCAGCTCTGATCTCCAGCATCTGTAGACCTCACTTTCTCCTCAAATAGTTTTTTACTCAACCATGGTACATGGAAGCTACTAGCTAGGCCAGTATTTAATACTCTGATTAATAATGGCTCAGAGAGCAACTAAGATTCACCCCCATTACTGCCAGTCTGGAGTCATGTGTAGGGCAGGCCAGCTGAGGGCATGGTGGCTCAGTGGTTAGCACTGCTGCCTCACAGCACCAAGGTCCCAGGTTCGATTCCAGCCTTGGGTGACTGAATGTGTGGTATTTGAATGTTCTTTCTGTATCTGTGTGGGTTTCTCCTCGTGGAGGACAAGTGGATTGGCTGTGCTAAATTGCCTATAGTGTTATTCAGAGGGGGATGGGTTACTCTTCAGAGGATTAGTGTTGGGCTGAAGGGCCTGCTTTCACACTATAGGGAATCTAATCAAAAGGAAATTTATTCCCCTAAAAGGCATTAGTGATGGATTTGTCATGACAACTGACAGTAGCTACATGGCCACCAACTTTTTTTAATTCCTAGATCATGTTTTGGTTGAATTTGTGTTTAATTAACCACCAGCCATGGCGGGAATTGAACTGTTGCCACAGCATTAGCCTGGGTTTCTCTGTTACTGGCCTAGTGATGGAACATGTGCTGCTGGGCAAAAGAAGAGGAAGGATTTGCTGGGAGCTGGGGTGGGAGGGGGAGGTGAGGTGTAGGTGCAGAACAGAGTGGAATGGCCTGACCAGCCCACTATCCGGATGTGCCTCTGTTGACCTGAGATGTGATGCCCCTCATGGTCAATCTGCCTGCAGCCTCTCAGCTTGTTCTACCTGGGTGAACACTTGAGACTCTTCAAACATCCGTCTTGATGGTTAAGAGAGGAGAAAGCAGAGGGGAGTCAAAAACTGTCACAAACATTTAATAATTCTGTACTGTTGTTAATAAGTTCCATCAGCCCTTCCCATTTTCTACAATCTCTGTGTTCCTCTAATAATGGTCCCCCGATTTTAATTACATCACCATTGATGACTATGCCTTCAGTCGCCAGTTGCCAGGGTTGGAGGGTTTGAGCTATAGACAGAGGTTGAATAGGCTGGGACTGTTTTCCCTGGAGTGTCGGAAGCTGAGGGGTGACCTTACAGAGGTTTATAAAACCATGAGGGGCATGGAGAGGGTAAATAGGCAAAGTATTTCCCCTGGGGTGGGGGAGAATCATAAGTAGAGGGCATAGGTTTAGGGTGAGAGGGGAAAGATATAAAAGAGACCTAAGGGGCAACTTTTTCACACAGAGGGTGGTATGTGTATGGAATGAGCTGCCAGAGGAAGTGGTGGAGGCTGGTACAATTACAACATTTAAAAGGAATTTGGATGGGTATATGAATAGGAAGGGTTTAGAGGGACATGGGCTAGGTGCTGGCAGGTGGGACTAGATTGGGTTGGGATATCTGGTCGGCATGGACGGGTTGGACTGAAGGATCTGTTTCCATGCTGTACATCTCTTTGACTCTATGACCTAAGTTTCAGAATTCCTTCATTCAGCCTCCTGCCTCTTGGTTGCCTGACCTAATATCTTCTCATCTGGCTTGTAGATGAATTTTGCTGGCTATTTTAGAGATTTTAAGGCGCCAACTAAATGTAGTTTATTGTTGTATAGTTTTAGGACATGATTTTGCTTTCCAGTCCCACTTGTACTTCTGAGCTGTAGACACCAGGTGGCATCATGCCCTTTCTAAAGCAAGGACATTGTGTGAGTTCAAGGGGCGAAAGTGCTGAGGATTATTACAGAGGGAGCAGAAGGTGAGGTGAAATAAAACGAGACTGCATTTAAATAGCACCAGGCAGAATTCGAGAATATCTCGAAACACTTTACAGTCAGCGCAGAAGTTTTGGAAATATTGGTATTGGTAAAATTGTCGAGGAGAAAGTGAGGACTACAGATGCTGGAGATCAGAGCTGAAAATGTGTTGCTGGAAAAGCTCAGCAGGTCAGGCAGCATCCAAGGAGCAGGAGAGTCGACGTTTCGGGCATGAGCTGATGGAACTTATTAACGTTTCAGGTCTAATTGTACCTGGAGTACTGTGAACATTACTGGTTATAATAATAATGTGGAGGTGCCAGTGTTGGACTGGGGTGGATAAAGTCAGAAGTCACGCAACACCAGGTTACAGTCCCATAGGTTTATTTGAAATCACAAAAAGATTAGATTTCTTACAATGTGGAAACAGGCCCTTCGGCCCAACAAGTCCACACTGACCCACAACTCACCCTAACACTATGGGCAATTTAGCATGACCAATTCACCTGACCTGCACATCTTTGGACCATGGGAGGAAACCAGAGTACCCAGAGGAAACCCACGCAGACACAGGGTAGAATGTGCAAACTCCACACAGATAGTCACCTGACTCAGGAATTGAACCGAGGACTCTGGTGCTGTGAGGCAGCAGTGCTAACCACTGTGCTACCGTGCTTTTGGAGCAGTACTCTGAACCTGTTGGACTATAACCTGGTGATGTATGACTCCCGGTTGTCGCATTGATGGGAGGAAATTAATGCATTGGATGCAGCTCACAGAGGTTTACTCGACCTGGAGTAAACAGATTGTGTTGTGAGGCAAGAGTAGACCGGCTAGGCCTGTATCCTCTGGAGCTGAGAAGAGTCAGTGGTGATTTAATTGAAACTGGATGGAATTTGACAAGAAGATTCTTCTCAATGGAGACTCTAAAACTAGAGGTAAACAGCCCAGAAACTGTCGGCCAAACTCAGCAGGTCTGGCAGCTTCTTTGGGGCGAAACCAAAGTTAACATTTCAGGTACAGTGACTGTCTATTAGATTTCAGGGACTGAGCTGGAAAACAAAATGGTTTGCCATTTAGGACAAAGATGAGGAAACTTTATTTTTTCTCTATGAGGGTCAGAATTCCCTTCCTCCACAGTTAGAGGATGCAGAACCTTTAAATGGTGCTAAGGTAGAGGTGGATGGATTCTTGATTGCTGAATGGATATAAGATTATTCCTTGGGATGGCTCAGTGGTTAGCACTGCTGCCTCACAGAACCAGGGACCCGAGTTTGAGTCCCACCTTGGGTGATTGTCTGTGTGGGGTTTTCACATTCTCTCTGTGTCTGTGTGGGTTTCCTCCTACAGTCCAAAGATGTACAGGCCAGGTGAATTGGCCATGCTAAATTGCCCATAGTGTTAGGTGCATTAGTCAGGGGCAAATATAAGGTAGGGGAATGGGTCTGGGTGGGTTACTGTTTGGAGGGGTCGTGTAGACTTGTTGGACTGAACGGCCTGTTTCCATACTGTAGGGAATCTAATCCAATTAGCAGCAATGTAGCATTGAGGTTAAAAATCAGATCAGTCAATGAGTCACAGAGATGTACAGCACAGAAACAGACCCTTCAGTCCAACTCATCCACGCCGACCAGATATTCTAAACTGATATAATCCCATTTGCCAGCAGTTAGTCCATATCCCTCTCTACCCATCCAGATGCCTTTAAATGTTGCAATTGTACCAGCCTCCACTGGCAACTCATTCCATACTCGTACCACCCTCTGTGTGTCAAAAAGTTACCCCTCAGGTCCTTTTTAAAGTTTTCCCCTCTCACCTTAAACCTATGCCCTCTAATACTGGATTCCCCCATCCCGGGGAAAAGACATTGACTATTTACCCTATTCATGTCCCTCATGATTTTATAAACATCTATAAGGCCATCCCTCTGTCTCTGACGCTCCAGGGAAAACAGCCCCAGCCTGTTCAACCTTTCCCTATAGTTCAAATCCTCCAACACCTTTGTAAATATTTTCTGAACCCTTTCAAGTTTCACAACATCTTTCTGACAGGAAAGATTTACCCCTTACCTAACACTACAGGCAATTTAGCATGGCCAATTCACCTGACCCGCACATCTTTGGATTGTGGGAGGAAACCGGAGCACCCAGAGGAAACCCACACAGACACGGGGAGAACGTGCAAACTCCACACAGTCAGTCGCCTGAGGCAGGAATTGAACCCAGGTCTCAGGTGCTGTGAGACAGCAGTGCTAACCACTGTGCCACCGTGCCGCCCATTGTGAGATATGATTTCCCATGCATAAAACTATGTTGACTATCCCTAAACAGACCTTGCCTTAACTACATCTAAATCCTTTCCCTCAGGATTCCCTCCAACAACTTGCCCACCACTGACGTCAGGCTCACCAGTCTTTAGTTCCCTGGCTTTTCCTTACCACCTTTCTTAAATAGTGGCACTATATTAGCCAACCTCAGTCTTCTGCCCCCCTCCCCCCCGTGACTATCGATGATACAAATAACTCAGCAAGAGGCTCAGCAATCACTTCCTGAGCTTCCCACAGAGTTCTCGGGTACACCTGATATTGAAAGGGAGAGCAGGTTCGAAGGGCTGAGTGGCTTTCTTTTGTTTGTACTATATATGTAACAATGCATTAGACTGGGCGGCTGTATTGAAGACTCCATTGGAAGAATCAATCTGGATTTTATTTTGTTGATTCTATAATAGGACCATAATCTGCCACTCATTTCTCAGATACAAGATTTCTCCAAAACGATTAAATCACTGCCATGTTTGAATTAAAAAAAACTTTTGAATTTAGCAATGGGCACATTCTGTGACAAGAAAAGCACAGCAGGTCAGGCAGCATCTGAGGAGCAGGAAAATTGACATTTTGGGCAAAAGCCCTTCATCAGAACCCGAAACATCGATTTTCCTGCTCCTCGGATGCTGCCTGACCTGATGCGCTTTTCCAGCACCTAGACTAGACTCTGATCTCCAGCATCTCACTTTCGCCTACATTCTGTGACAGGTGAGCAGTTCAACAGCTTTATGGTTCAGGGCGAGTGTGGCTTGTGGATGGTGAGCTGATTCTTAATTGTAACATCAAAACGTTCACTTTTGGATTTAACCAAAGCCGCCATAACACATTTGCAGTGTTTGTGTTTCTTCATGATCGTTCCATTCCTTTTTAAAAAGCGATGTTTAAACGGAATTGCAGACTATTATTCCGAATGCATTGTCACACAAAAAGCCAACCTGAACATACACAGATAACTGGCTGATTTTCAATGTTGGAAAATTAGTCCCAAATATGCAGCATAATTTAAGGAGAAAAAAGCACATTCAGTCATCGCAGCCACCCTGAATTGTCAAACATTCTCTCATCACAAGATACATTTTAACTTTTCACACCACAGACTGAAAAATTCTAAATCCACTCTACTCATTTCATAGTCCGCTCAGTCAACTTTCACTCCAGCTTCACTCACTCAAATCACACTCAACTCATCACAATATCCCACCCTGTCAAATCCCACCCCTCTCTCACTTGTGCAAATCCCACCCATTCTCACAAATTAATGCAAGCCTTGGAATATTGCGTGCAATTCTGCTCTCCCTCTTATTGGAAGGATGTTGTGAAACTTGAAAGGGTTCAGAAAAGATTTACAAGGATGTTGCCAAGGCTGGAGGGTTTGAGCTATAGGGAGAGGCTGAACAGGCTGGAGCTGTTTTCCCTGGAGCGTCGGAGGCTGAGGGGTGACCTTATAGAGGTTTACAAAATTATGAGGAGCATGGATAGGATAAATAGACAAGGGGTGGAGGAGTCCAGAACTAGAGGGCATAGGTTTAAGGTGAGAGGGGAAAGATTTAAAAGGGATCTAAGGGGCAATATTTTCACACATAGGGTGGTACGTGTATGGAATGAGCTGCCAGAGGAAGCTCTTCAAGGCACAGCCCAGATGGCCTCCTTCTTCAAGGACCGCAGATTCCCCCCAGACGTGATCGACGATGCCCTCCACCGCATCTCCTCCACTTCCCGCTCCTCCGCCCTTGAGCCCCGCTCCTCCAACCGCCACCAAGACAGAACCCCACTGGTTCTCACCTACCACCCCACCAACCTCCGCATACAACGTATCATCTGCCGTCATTTCCGCCACCTCCAAACGGACCCCACCACCAAGGATATATTTCCCTCCCCTCCCCTATCAGCGTTCCGCAAGGACCACTCCCTTCGTGACTCCCTCGTCAGATCCACACCCCCCACCAACCCAACCTCCACCCCCGGCACTTTCCCCTGCGACCGCAGGAAATGTAAAACTTGCGCCCACACCTCCACACTCACTTCCCTCCAAGGCCCCAAGGGATCCTTCCATATTCGCCACAAGTTCACCTGTACCTCCACACACATCATCTATTGCATCCGCTGCACCCGATGTGGCCTCCTCTATATTGGGGAGACAGGCCGCTTACTTGCGGAACGCTTCAGAGAACACGTCTGGGCCGCCCGGACCAACCAACCCAACCACCCCGTGGCTCAACACTTTAACTCTCCCTCCCACTCCACCGAGGACATGCAGGTCCTTGGACTCCTCCACCGGCAGAACATAACAACACGACGGCTGGAGGAGGAGCGCCTCATCTTCCGCCTGGGAACCCTCCAACCACAAGGTATGAATTCAGATTTCTCCAGTTTCCTCATTTCCCCTCCCCCCACCTTGTCTCAGTCGGTTCCCTCAACTCAGCACCGCCCTCCTAACCTGCAATCTCCTTCCTGACCTCTCCGCCCCCACCCCACTCCGGCCTATCACCCTCACCTTGACCTCCTTCCACCTATCCCACCTCCATCGCCCCTCCCCCAAGTCCCTCCTCCCTACCTTTTATCTTAGCCTGCTTGGCTACTCTCTCTCATTCCTGATGAAGGGCTTATGCTCGAAACGTCGAATTCCCTATTCCTGAGATGCTGCCTGGCCTGCTGTGCTTTGACCAGCAACACATTTGCAGCTGTGATCTCCAGCATCTGCAGACCTCATTTTTTACTTAGAGGAAGTGGTGGAGGCTGGTACAATTACATTTAAAAGGCATCTGGATGGTTATATGAATAGGAAGGGTTTAGAGGGATATGGGTCAAAAGCTGATAAATGGGACTAGATTAATGTAGGATATCTAATTGGCATGGATGAGTTGGACCAAAGGGTCTGTTTCCCTGCTGTACATCTCTATGACTCGATGATTCTAATGGTCTTGTGAGTCTGTAGGAATGTGGAGTAGTCATTTCAGTTCTAATCTAGTTGAATGGTGGAGTAGACATGAAGGGCCGAATGGCTTACTCCTTTCCCAACTTGTACTTTCACCCGTTCTCTTGCTCGATCCCTTACTTTTCCATAGTTTGCCCAGTCTACTTCCATTCCTTTGTTTATTTCACATTCCCTCACCCTGTCTCGTTCAAACCTAAAAATAAATATTTCTCCTCTCTGTGCCCGCTGTATTATGGAGTTTACAGCATGTTTTCTTCTCTTAATTTTTAACAATATTTTTGCTAGCAGCCAATAATGATTGCCAGTTGCAAGACTCATACAAACACACCATATTGAAGTGATTTAAAAAGGTGAAATAAAACTGAATAACAAAACTTTGACTGAACACTTTTTATTTTTCATACCTGATGTATTCTTTCTTTCAATATTTTTCATTTTTAGGTATTTGTTTAAATACACTTGAGAGATTTCACTGGCAATGTGAATCCTCCTGGATGTCAGACATTTTTTTTTAAGTAAAAACATTTTCCCCTTTAATTCTACTCTCTTTTTTACTCAGGGAGAAAGTGAGGTCTGTGGATGCTGGAGATCAGAGCTGAAAATGTGTTGCTGGAAAAGCGCAGCAGGTCAGGCAGCATCCAAGGAGTAGGAGATTCAACGTTTCGGGCATAAGCCTGAAGAAGGGCTTATGCCCGAACCGTCAAATCTCCTGTTCCTTGAATGCTGCCTGACCTGCTGTGCTTTTCCAGCAACACATTTTCAGCTCTTTTTTACTCAGCCTTGTTCTTTGTCTTGACTGTCTTTGTTATTTGTTCTTCTGCTGGCTCACTCCAGAATTTCATTCATTCCCAATTCTTGTCCTGGTGGGATTTGAACCTGTCTCCTTATGGTATTAACCTTGGTCTAATAGATTAAATGCCAAGGGACAGTACCACTTAACTCCACCAGAATTTGCGCCCTGTGTCACCGAAGAATGTCCCCAGATTACTATCCCAACTATTTTTGTGCTTATCCTGTATCTCTCCTTCCTGTCATCCATTTGCGGCTCCAATACGTGTTGAACATGTGACAGTGATCCTATCTCAGGAAAAGACTTTGATTGGCCCAAACAAGGGGATGGTAGCTGTACGGTCTCCAAATTAGGAGCTTTCAACCCCAATGTGTGGGGACTGAATCTTGTTGACTGGGCCAATGAGACAGATCTGAGGCCCGACCACTATGAAGGCCGGACTGGAAGGGAGAGAGTTTGACAGCTTCTTGTTCACACACTCCAAGCAGATTTCCCTCCAGTGACGAGAATCAACATGGATCAAGAGGATGAAAGATTGAGGCTGCCCATCCCTAACTCTCCCTCAGTTTGATCCAATTCACATGCAAGACACGCTGGTCACTTGTTATCATTGATCACCCATTGTCATCTGTCCCCAGTCCAATGGCGATGGGTAAGTGATGTGGCGCAGGTACACATTCAGTGAGAGCAGTGCCTGAGATTCTGTGCCCAGTGAGTGGCTCTGGGAGGCTTCCTGTGAGATTGAGCAGCCCTTTCCAAGTCCACATGACTCACTTCACTGGCAAAAGGCTGGTAAAGGTGCTCTAAATCATTGACCTTTTCAACCCCGCTGCCTCCCCCACTCACCTCGGCCAATAGGTTCACTGAAAGGAAATATTTGCTGGTCACACATTTGCTTGCAGTAGGTGTGGAAGAGTAGATTGGAGCCGGGGTCAGATTTGCTGTCATGACCCATCTCACCAGTAACTTGACATGCCCTCCCAAAGCTGGTAATGATTGTTGGATGGTACTTAAATTGACCCACCTTGAAAATTAACTAGGAGAAAGTGAGGACTGAAGATGCTGGAGATCAGAGCTGAGAAATGTTGCCCGAAACGTCGATTCTCCTGCTCCTTGGATGCTGCCTGACCTGCTGCGCTTTTCCAGCACCACATTTCTCAGCTCCACCTTGAAATTTGTTGTACATTAGGTCTGTGCTTAAAAAAAATCCCTAATCCTAACGCCAGCTCCAACCCAAATACTAACCTTAATCACAAACAAAACCAAACTCTAACCCAAACCCTAAACCTAATGATAATCTTAACCACACCCAAACCCTAAACCCCAAACTCTAACGTTAATGCTAACCTAAACCCTACCCAAATACTAACAATAACCTGAATCCTAAAATAACCCGAATGCTAGCACTAACCCGAACACAAACACTAACCCAAAATCCAACCCTAGTCTAACCTCAAGTCCACACAACGCTAATGCTAATCCAAACCCTAACCCTAACCCTATCCTGATCCAAGCCCTAACCCAAATCATAACCCTAATTCTAACACAAATCCTAACCCCTGATCCTAACCCTGATGCTAACCCTAAACCTGATCCTAACACTAACCCTGATCCTAATCCTAATCCTGATGCTAACCCAAACCCTGATCCTAACCCTAACACTGATTCTAACCCAAACCCTGATCCTAACACTAACCCTGATCCTAACTCTATTCCTGATCCTAATCCTAATCCTGATGCTAACCCAAACCATGATCCTAACCCTATTCCTGATCCTAACACTAACCCTGATGTTAACCTTAACCCTGATCCTAACCCTAACCCTAATCCTGATCAACTGGAATATTTGATCATTCCTGGCCCCATAGGTGCCAGTTAATAAAATTTTAATAAAGTTTTTACTTAATTTTTATTTTTTTTAATTTAACTTTTTTATTTAATAAAACATTGGCTGTAGTTCTTAGGACAAAAGGGATCAAAGAGTATTGGGAGAAAGTGGGAACAGGGGACTGGGTTGGATGATCAGCCAGGATCATATTGAAGAGGTAAAATGCTGCCTGAACTGCTGTGCTCTTCCAGCACCACTAATCCAGGATCATATTGAATGTTTTGAAGGTCAGAATGGCCTACTCCTGCTCTGACATTTTGTGATCCTACTTTTAAAACTAAACATCAATATCCATTCCCTGGACAACGTAGAATTATGATACAGCAGATGTGTCTCAATAACTCAGGGCTCTAACGGGCAGACATGAAGAAATTGAGGAATTTGACATCTGCCTGTTCATAGTGAGAATGGACGCACACAGCATTGAGACTGACTTAGCAATCTTTGTATATGACATCACATTGGTCTAGACATCTTTACCCAACTTCTCATACCTAGCAAGATTGGTTAGGTGTGGTATGGTGGCTCAGTGGTTAGCACTGCTGCCTCATAGTGCCAGGTACCCAGGTTCAATTCCAGCCTTGGGCAACTATCTGTGTGGTGTTTGTACATTCTCCCTGTGTCTGTGTTTTCCCCCCACAATTGAAAGACCTACAGGTTAGGTGGGTTGGCCATGCTAAATTCCCCATAGTATTGGGTGTGTTAGTCTGAGGGAAATGGGTCTGGGTGGGTTACTCTTTGGAGGTTTGGTGTGGACTTGATGGGCTGAAGGGCCTGTTTCCACACTGTAGGGAATCTAATCTTTCTCTCTGGGTGCACTAGATAATATGAAAATAATGAGGCAATTCAGAAACTACTGGAAGCCAAACATTGAGGAAGAGTAATACCAGACTTGAAACATTAACTCTGTTTCTCTCTCTACAGTTCCCGAGTTTCTCCAGCATTTTAGATCGCCAGCATCTGGAGTACTTTGCTGCTACTGACTCTGCAGGGTTTAGCTTAACAATAAGTCCTGTCTTTCCAAGCACCAGGTCCAAGGCAAGGTCAGAGAGATGCGAATTGGAAAGTAGATCAACTTCAATCATCTGCAGTCTGCAAAGACAGCAAGAGATCTGACGATGTGTTGAAATCAGCACTAATCCAGGGTTCACCAACAAACATGATCATTGCAAAACCCTGTAGAAAGATAGGCCAAACAATTCAGACTGATGCTTGCTAGAATTTAGAAGAATGAGAGAAGATCTCGTTGAGGTCTCTAAGATTCTAAAGGGGATTGACAAGGCAGAGATAGAGCAGATGTTTACCCTTGTGGGACAGTCACTGGGCTGGAGGTGGGGGTAATTTATAAAAAGAACATTAAACTGGGTTGGGAGTTATATAAAATCACAGACTGGAAGGTGAATAGTCTACAGCAGAGAGCAGTAAGAGTAATGCTGACTATAGAAGATCTTGCAGATTCACTGGGTAGACTGACAGATCAACCCCAGCACCACCGACCAGGCCAACATCCCCAGCATGGAAGCACTGACCCTCCCTAGATCAGCTATGATGATGGGCTCGGTACGCCATCCCCATGACCGACACAAGACTCCCCAAGCAGGTGCTCTCCTCCCAGCTCCCAAACGGCAGGCAGGGACAGAGGAAGTGCTTCACGGATACCCAGAAGGCCTCACTGGGGAAGTGCGGCATTTCCACAGACACCTGGGAATTACCGGGCCCAAGGTGGAGGAGAAGCATCCGGGAAGGCGTCGAGGGTCTGGAGACTTGCCACTGGGAAAAAGCGGAAGCCGGGGGAAAACAGGGAAAGGAGGGTGCTGCCCCACTAATGCCCCACCCACCTCCTTCCCATGAGCACCTTCTGCTCCCAGTGTAACACAACCTACGGTAACCCCATTGGTCTGGACAACCACCTACAGACTCACCCTGAGAGTGTGGGAGAGAGTCATCCTTACCTGTGAGGGACGGCCGATGATGATGACTTGCCCTTGTATAGATCATAGAACATTACAGCGCAGTACAGGCCCTTCGGCCCTCAATGTTGCGCCGACCTGTCATACCAATCTGAAGCCCATCTAACCGACACTATTCCATGTACGTCCATTCTGTGTGACATCCTAGAATGAGAGATCGTTGTTGTAGGATCAGAGGGGTCAGATTTAAAACCAGGGATGAGGAGGAATTACTTCGCTCAAAGGGACAGCCCAGAGTGTGCTGGACTCTGACAAACTGAGTACATTTAAGGAGGTGGTAGACAGATTGCTATAAAGTAATGAGTTGAAGGGTCATGGAGAGTGGGCAGGAAAGTGGAGTTGAGGCCAAGATGAGATCAGCCAGGATAGTATTGAATGATGGAGCAGGTTTGAGGTCTGAACAGCCCAATCCTGCTCCTGGTTCTTGTGTTCTGATGTTAGACATTACAGGCATTGGCACACCATAAAAAATATGGAAGTTAATCTCATTCCCAAAAATCAGTGCCATCATGATTTTGTTTTATTCATTGAAGGGATGTGGGCATTGCTGACCAGACCAGCATTTATTACACATCCTTAATTGCACAGAGGGCAGTTAAGAGTCACTCCCAAAGCCATGGGTCTGGAGTCACATGTAGGCCAGACCGGGTAAGGATGGCAGTTTCCTTCCCTAAAGGATATTAGTGAGCCAGATGAGGTTATTCTAACAATTGACAATGGATTCATGGTCATCATTAGACTCTAAATTCCAGATTATTATTGAATTCAAATTCTACCAACTACCATGGCAGGTTTCGAACCCAGGTCCCCAGAACATTATCTATAAATACCCATACTTTATGGGCGGCACGGTGGCACAGTAGTTAGCACTGCTGCCTCACAGCGCCAGAGACCCGGGTTCAATTCCCACCTCAGGCAACTGACTGTGTGGAGTTTGCACATTCTCCCTGTGTCTGTGTGGGTGCTCCGGTTTCCTCCCACAATCCAAAAATGTGCAGGTTAAGTGAATTGGCCATGCTAAATTGCCCGTAGTGATAGGTGAAGGGGTAAATGTAGGAGAATGGGTCTGGGTGGGTTAGGCTTCGGTGGGTCGGTGTGGACTTGTAAGTAATCCAATCTAATAGATTATCATGGTCTCTGGATTAATAGAGTCGAAAAGTATGGTGCTGGAAAAGCACAGCTGGTTAGACAGTAACCGAGGGTCGAAAGTCAGGATGAAAGGCTTATGCCTGACATATTGGCTCCTCCGCTCCTCAGTTGCTGCCTGACGTGTTGAACTATCCAGTGCCACACTTGTCAACTCTGACTCTCCAGCATCTGTAGTCCTCACTTTCTCCTAGTCTCTGGATTAATAATCTGGAGATAGTACCATTAGGCCATCACCTACTCTGAGATAGTGTGCAGGCTTTCCCTGGGTGTTATAGGGGATTCCAGGGAGACCTCACCTCATCTTCTTCGATGGAACGGAAAGGGACCATCGCACCCAGCCACATGTGAATGACAGCAGCTTTCTCAGTACTGCACTCCTTCATGACCTGACGCGGCTTTGATGTTATGCTCAGGTCACTGGGGTGAGTGTCTAACCAACAACCCATGGTTCAGAAAGAGTTGTCCACTGTCAAAAGCAGCTTTGGTGTTAAGCGTAAATAAGTTACAGACTCTTTCTGCCATAGTAACCTCGCGTTCTGTTATTTATTTCGATTAGACCCTGTGCCTACTTGTCCTTTCTCAGGCAACGTGACAGGTGTTAACTGATATCAGCCACCCCCACAGCTCCTGAACAACTCCCTCAATCAGCGTAATTGAAATGCAATAACAGAAGTTCATTTTCATTTGAACCTCAATGTATGAAAGATTAATGTCACAACATAATCATTCTGCAAATTACCAACTGCCTGGGTAAAGTAAGCATCCTCACAAATTGTTAGACGTCATATTCCATTGAGGTGGACAGTGACAAGACTGTTTGGAATATATTTTGTTCTGTAAATCATTGATACCTACTTGTCACGTATTAATAGAATATAAAAATGGAGAGAACGCACTGTACTGTTAAAATACAAGGAAACCCACTAATAAGGACAGGTTTGTATACACGTATGAATATATTCAAGAACAGCTTCTTCCTCACTGTTATTAGACTTATGAATGGACCTTTCAAATTTTAAATTTAATGTTGATTTTGCTCTCTGTGAACCTTCTCTGCTGCTGTAGGATTATATTCTTCGCTCTGTTCTATTACCCTAATGCCCTTTGTGTCGTCTGATCTGCCTGCACTGCAGGCAAAACCAAACTTTCCACTCTACCTCGGTACGTGACAATAATAAATCAAATTGAATCAAATCCAAACGAGGAAAGAAACCCAGGCCCCAAATAGTAAGGTAGCCAGGATATGGAGGCGCCGGTGTTGGACTGGGGTGGACAAGGTCAGAAGTCACACGACACCAAATTATAGTCCAACAGGTTTATTGAAATTGCAAGCTTTCAGAATGCTGCTCTTTCTGACAAAGGAGCAAACCTTTCAAACAAACCTATCAGAATATAACTTGGAGTCATGTAACTTTTGAGAAAATTATATGGGCAAAAATGGTCTGCCTTTTCCTCTCTGTTCCCTTCTCCTAGATTCTCGATCTCTACTGCAACCTTCCAGACCGACGCTTCTTTTCTCCTTAGTCAAGGATTTCTCTCCCCTCTCCTGACAATGGTCTGTCCACTGATTAGCAAATCTCACACGCATCTGCTCTTACCCCTCCCCTCTGCTCCCAAACCACTCCAGGTCTCCCCCTTGATCTCAACTTGCACACCCCCCCCCCAAGTCTCCGCCATTCAGTCTGCAATCTCCGCCGAATCGTGGCACCACCCCCAGACTGGTCTTCCTCTCCCCTACCCTGTTGGAATTCCGAAGAGACTGCTCCCCATGCGGCTGCCTGTTGCCTCACTGGTTATATCTGAACATCCCGCTCCTTCCCTACAGCACATTTCCACACCTGCTGCAGGAGAGTTAACACCTCCTCCTTTGCCTCATTCATCCAAAGTCCCATACACTCCTTCCAAGGGGAGCAGCGATTTCTGTGCACTCCTTTCAATTTAGCACACTGTACTCATTCTAGATTCCCTTGTGAAGGTAAACATTCACTCAGCATCTGCCTTGTCAGATTCTCTCACAATTTTTGTATTTTCATTAGGATCAGCTCTCATGTGTCTAAACCCACTCAGGATGGGCCCAACCTGCTCAACCTTTCCTCATAAAACAAGCCCCTCATCCCAGGGATCGGCCTATTTAACCTTCTTGAAACAGTTTCCAATGCAAGTAATTCTCCTCTGTGATGCAGTGTTGAGAGTGCGGTGCTGGAAAAGCACAGCAGGTCAGGCAGCATCCCAAGGAGTAGGAGAATCAACGTTTCAGGCATGAGACCTTCATCAGCCCTGATAAATGGCTTGTGCCTGAAATGTCAATTCTCCTGCTCCTCGGAGGCTGCCTGACCTGCTGTGCTTTTCCAGCACCACTCTCTCGACTCTGATCTCCAGCATCTGCAATTCCCACTTTCTCCTTCTCTGTGATGCAGTCCTGATAAGCTCCTGTGTGGCACTTTGGGGCATTTCACCGGTGAGTTTGCCCCTGGCAGGACATTTTCTGTGATATGGCACTGCTTGTGGTTTTCCCCTCTTAAGGTAAGCGACTGGGTGAAGTATCGTGGTTTTGAATCATAAAACTCCCTTCAGTGTGGAAGCAGGCCATTTGGCCCATTTGGTCCACACCAACCCTCCAAAGAGCATTCTACCTGCCCTGTTACCTTGTATTTTCCCTTGGTTAATCCACCTAGCCTGCATAGCCCTGGACAGAATGGACAATTTAGCACAGCCAATCCACCTAGTCTGTACATCTGTGGGCTAATGGATGGCCACCCACATGGACATGGGGAGAACGTCCACAGACAGTCACCCAAGGGTGGAATCAAACCCGGGTCCCTGGTGCGGTGAGGTGGCAGTGCTAACCATTGAGCCATCGGACCACCCTTTTTTAATTTGGCGTATTGATTTATTACAATTAACTATTATGCGCAAAAATTACATTCCTGAGGCACTTAAGTGTCTGGGTGAATAATAAGCTCTTAGTTTACAATAGAACAGTATGCTCCCAGGAGATTGTCATAGTTCAAATGGTTGGAGGTAAGATGGGGAATGAGAGCTTTATGCACTTAGTCACATGCAATGATATAGAGGTGACTGTATAAGCATGCCTCTTAAAGGGTGTGAAGCATAATATAATAAAATGTGCCTGAGAAATACAATTTATGCCATTCCTGATGAAGGGCTTTTGCCCAAAACGTCAATTCTCCTGCTCCTCAGATGCTGTCTGACCTGCTGTGCTTTTCTAGCACCACTCTAATCTTGACTCTAATCTCCAGCATCTGCAGCAGCCATGTCTGCCTAAATACAATTTTGTGTTGATGAATCGATCTACCTGGTCTATAGGTGTTTGTTTTCACTATAATTATGCATCCTCAGCTGCCCAGAGCTTCACACATAATGCACCACTTGAGGCCAAAGCACAGGTGTATAGAGACTAAGCAAGACTTTCTTATTTCTGAGGGTAAAAAATGAGGTCTGCAGATGCTGGAGATCAGAGCTGAAAATGTGTTGCTGGTTAAAGCACAGCAGGTCAGGCAGCATCCAAGGACCAGGAAATTCGACGTTTCGGGCATAAGCAGTTCCTTCCTGATGAAGGGCTTATGCCCGAAACGTCGAATTTCCTGTTCCTTGGATGCTGCCTGACCAGCTGTGCTTTAACCAGCAACACATTTTCAACTTTCTTATTTCTGAGTCTGGATCAGAGAGTGGTGCTAGAAAAGCACAGCAGGTCAGGCAGCATCCGAGGAGCAGGAAAAACGATGTTTTAGGTAAAAGCCCTTCATCAGGAAGGGCTTATTTCTGAGTTTATTCACTGGAACACAGTAGGAGTGTTGAGAATGAATTTACCTTTATACAGCAGTTTTCAAAATCTCATCAAACGGTTTACAGTCAAATTCATAAAATCCCTACAGTGGTGAAAGTGTAATCAGCCCATACCAACCATCCAAAGAGCAGCTCACCCAGACCTACCCCACTACCATAGCACCTTGCATTCCCAATGGCTAATCCACCTAACCTGCACATCTTTGGAGGTGGGCAGGAAACTACAGCACCTGGAGGACACCCGCACAGACACAGGGAGAATGTGATAACTTCACAGAGACAATCGCCCGAGGGTGGAATCGAACCCGAGTTCCTAGTGCTGTGTGGCAGCAATGCCAACTACTGAGCCATCTTATTGCCCATTTGAAACTGATGTAGGAAATGCAGTAGCCAATTTGCACACAGCAAGGTGCCAAAAGCCACAATATGATAAATATTATATAGCTTGTTTAAATGACAACTAGTGAGCTGGACACTATGGAGAATTTCCTTGTTCTTTGTACTATGAAATCTTTCACACTGACCTGAGAGGGCAGAGTGACTTTAGTTTAATGTCTCTCTGAAGGACAACACGTTGAACAATGCAGCACACCTTTAGTATTGTAGTAGGACTTTCAATCTGCACTTAACACTTTACAAATAATCCTCTCACAACCTGGGGAAATGCAGGTTGCTGCAATTGGGTGTTTGGGATAATGGACAGAGAGAAGCAAAGACAGAGAGTTCAATTTTCCAATACTAACATCCCTCAGCTAGTGTGTCACAACTATCAATCAAATGAACAGGTAAGAGAGCTCTGACGAAGGGTCACTGGATCTGAAATGTTAACTCTGCTTGCTCTCCACAGATACTGCTAGACTTGCTGAGCTTTTCCAGCAATTGCAGTTTTTTTTTCTGATTTCCAGCATCCACAGTTCTTTGGTTTTATTTTTCTGATTAGAAATCTCAACGAGAACCAAATACTGACAAATGGGGGCGGCAGGGTGAAGTAGCAAACTCATTATAGAATCATAGAGCATGTTCCATCTCTTGTACCTATCCTGTCTCATTGGAAGAACTATCCAACGAATCCCACACCAGTTACTATTACCCACTAGCCCTGCAATTTTTGGTTGCCCTTTTTGTATTCTTTTTTAACTATCTTTGAATCAATTTCCACCACATTCTCAGGGCAGTTGCCAAAATAATGTTTGAGTTGTTTGTCGGGAGTCACTCAATCTCCACATTCTGAAATAATTAATGAGGACAAATTTATGTGAAATGGATATTAGTAGAATCTGACTCTTAAGCTATTAATCCTTTAGTTAAAGTACATTGTTAAATTTGAAGTAATCTGTTTAATGATGGAGCAGAAATCCAGACTTGAAATGGTTAAAACTAAAATATGGTTGGCACTATATCTGGAATTTGGTGTGGATTTGGTTAATCAGACACTTTGATTTGATGCTTCATAACATTGCAGAACCCTGGCTCAGAATTATTGAGTGTCGACCCTGAAGTACAAATAGGTTAATACATGTCTTTGACAGTTAATGATTTCTGTCAATGCAGATCTGACTTATTCGACACTATACAGACGTCAATGAATTGTTTCAGGAGTCAGTCTCAAATTTGATATTAATTTTGACACGAATTGCTATGTATCTGCAAGGTGCTAAATTAAAGTTTGGTGGAAGAAGAAAAGGAATATTCACCAGGGAATTCTGTAAAAATAGGAATTTTCAAGGCTGTGGGGAATGAAGAGGTGACTGTGTCTAATTGGAGAGCATGGTTAAAGAATCAGTTTGGGACTGATGGGCCAAATGTGCTGCATGTTTTGGGATGGTGAATTTCAGAATTACAATGGTTGTTAAAGACATCAAGAAACTAATGTAAATTTGGGCAGGGATGGTGAAGCAACAGTGAGTAATGAGATTGATGGGGAATATAGTAAATGCGAGAATTGGGGGACACCAGTAAATGGGAGAAAGAGTGGGAGGGTGCTAGTCCATGGGAGAACTGGCTTTGCATGAGACATAGAATCCTTACAGTATGGAAACAGGCCATTCAGCCCATCCTGGCTCTCCAAAGAGCATCTTATCCAGACCCATCCTATTCCTATAACCCTATATTCTCCATGGCTAACCCACCTAGCCTGTACACAGTGGGCAATTTAGCATGGCCCATCCACCGAGCCTGCACATCTTTGGACTGTTGGAGGAAACTGGAGAACACAGAGGAAACTCCAGACAGTTGTCCAATGGTGGAATTGAACGAGGGTCCCTGGTTCTGTGAGGCAGCTGTACTAACCACTGAGCCACTCTGCCACCCTTGTAACCTGAGACATCATTGACATTTTGGGCTCAATGAGGCAGGTTTGAGGACATCATTCACAATGCCACCAAAATACACCTTTCAGTATTATGTGAGGGTTGGTGTGGACTTGTTGGGCCAAATGACCTGTTTCCACACTGTAGGAATTCTATGTGAGGAAAATCATCCTTATGGCTATGCTGAGCTCATTTGGAAGAAAATTTAATATGTTTACAGTGGGATTTGGAGAGGTTAAGTGATTGGGCCAAATGTTGGCAGATGGAGTGTAAAGTAGGAAAATGTGAACTTGTCCACTTTGACAGGGAGGTTAGAAAGACATCAATTTATTTAAACAGAGGGATGTTTCTCATCTCCTTGCTACAGAGGGCTCTGGGTGTCTTGGTACATGATTTCACAAGCCTGCAGGTTAGTGTGTAGGTGCAGCAAGTGCTGAGGAATGCAAATGCAATGTTTTGTGTAAAGGGAATTGAGTAGAAAAACAGGAACGTGTTGCTGCAGCAGTGTAGGCTGTTAGGTAGAACACATCTGGAGCAGTGGTACAGTCCCATTCCCATCCAATGTCTGATTGGTACAGTTCCATTCTCTTTCAGTGTATGATTGGTACAGTCCCATTCTACTTCAGTGTATGATTGGTGCAGTCCCATTCTCTTTCAGGGTATGGTTGGTACAGTCCCATTCACTTCCAGTGTATGGTTAGTACAGTCCCATTCTCTTTCAGTGTATGATTAGTACAGTTCCATTCACTTTCAGTGTATGATTGGCACAGTCCCATTCTCTTTCAGTGTATGATTGGTACAGTCCCATTCTCTGGTATGGTTGCATAGCAGCTGGTTGGACAAGGTCCACTCACATTATTCCTGGGATGTATGGGTTTGCCTTCTGAGGAAGGATTGAGCAGGTTAGCCTGGGGTCCATTGGAGGTTAGAGGAGTGAGAGGTGATCTTAATGATTTTTTTTAAATCTTGAGGGAACTTGACAGTGTTTATTTTTATTCATTCATGGGATGTGAGCGTCACTGGTTGGGCCAGCATTTATTGTCCGTTCCTAGGTGGTGGTGAGCCATCTTCTTGCAGTACCGCAGTGTATTTGCTGTATGTAGAAGCATACTATTTATAGAATCCCTGCAGTATGGAGGGAGTCCACTCCAAAGAACATCCCAACCAGACCCACCCCATTTTCCCATTTTTAAGTCATTAACCTACACATCCCTACACCCTGTGGGCAATTTAGCATGGCCAATCCATCTAACCTGCACACCTTTCGACTGTGGGAGGAAAACTATGCAGACATGAGGAGAACGTGCAAACTCTGCACAGAGAGTTGCCCAAGGGTGGAATCGCAACTGGGTCCCTGCCACTGTGAAGCAGCAGTGCTAACTACTGAGTCACCGTGCAGCCCCATGTTGTTGGGGAGGGAGTACCAGGATTTTGACCCAGTGACACTGAAGAAACGGTGATATGTTTCCAAGCCAGGATGGTGAGAGATGGTGGTTGCTACAAATACATTTTCCCTTGAAGAGGAATGTAGAACTCAATTAGAGTTTAAAAATTAGAGAACTCAAGGAGAAGAAAAGATCCTAAACAGCAGTGCAGCAGACTAGAGGGGCTGAATAGCTTACACCCGTTCCTATATCTTGTATTCTAAAAACTATCCCAAATGTTCATAGACAGAATCTGGTGCCAAATTCACAGGGATTAGGATATCTGGATGGAAATTTGCTCGCTGAGCTGGAGGATTCGTTTTCAGATGTTTCATCACCATCATCATCAGTGAGCTACAGTGAAGCACTGGTGTTATGATCTGCTTTCTATTTACGTGCTTAGGTTTCCTTGGGTTGCTGGTGTCATTTCCTGTGGTGATGTCATTTCCTGTTCTTTTTCTCAGAGGTTGGTAAATGGGATCCAAGTTGATGTGTTTGTTGATAGAGTTCTGGTTAGAATGCCATGTTTCTAGGAATTTTTGTGTGTGTCTTTATTTGGCTGTGTTGGATGTGTTGTCCCAGTCGAAGTGGTGTCCTTCCTCATCTGTATGTAAGGATACTAGTGGACCCTATTTACGACCCTCTGAGAAAAATAACAGGAAATTACATCACCACAGGAAATCACATCAGCAGCCCAAGGAAACCTAAACACATAAATAGAAAGCATGTCATAACATCATGCTTCATCGGAGGCTCGCTGATGACATCACCTAGTATGGTGACAAAACATCGCAAAATGGATCTTACAGCTCAGCGAGCAAACACATATCTAGAACCTCAACCTGAGCTCCAAATGTTCTCAATACTCATTAGGAAAGCTGTCAAGGTTCTTGAGGGAGGACTGATAGTTAGAAAAGCACAGGGGGGGGTTTTAAGAAGAGAATTCCAGAGATTGAAAGGTCTGGTCATCGTTTAAAGGGGAGAATGTACAAACTGGAACATTTGGAGGGGAGTTGTGAATCTGGAAGAGTTGCAATGACCTCATGCCTTTTTGTGACCGCACACCAGCAATTTGTATCCAGTGAAAAAATTCTGAAGTGGAGGAAGTGCCGGAGTACAGGAAATGCAGCAAGCAATTTCCAGGCTGTTCTATCCCCAAACAGCATTGAGATCAACGACCGCATAATTTGTATTCTAGAGATATCAGTGGGATAAATATTGGCCAGGCCAAAACACCCCTGAGTTCTTTAAAATGACACTGTTCATTTGCAGACAAAGGTTCACCTCAGCTTAGCAGTACTGTCAGTCAGATCCAGCGTTGCCATGGGATTTGAACCCACACCACAATTTTCTGACTAAAAGGTGATTGCCCTACTAAGTGAGATACTATTGACACCATGCCAACACTTCAGATTTCTCAGTGTTTCAGATTATTCTGATCTTCAAATCAATTGAGCAGATAAGCATTTACATTTCACAATTTTACCACCTCTCCTATCTCAACCTGATTCCCGTGATCCAATATTGTTAGTTAAATCAGAATTCAACTTTAGCTAAATGACACTGAACTGCTCCTCTATAAATATTTACTGTAGAAGCTGCGGCTCAGCTGTGGGGAAATATACTGGTATTTACCTGTAAAATCAGGTTCCTTTTATATCTAGTATGTAGCTGACATCAAATATTGGGTGTCGTTATACTAAATATTGCTGAAATACTCTATCTCAGGATGTGGGTGTCACTGACAGGGCCAGCAAGTATTTCGCATTTTTGCAACTTACTGATTTTGGGAACTGAATGGCTACTGGAATAACAACATGAAGTGCTGTTGGAGAAATTCAGCAGGTCAGGCAGCATCTGTGGAGAGAGAAGTAGAGTTATGATTTAACGACAGTATGACTATTCCTCAAACTCTGAAAGGCTCAACTTTTTTTCAAACTGTGTCCACGGGACATGGGTGTTGCTGGCTGGGCCAGCCCTTATTTCCGATTGCTACCTGCTTTTGAGAAAGTATTGGAGATCGGCCTTCTCAAACTGCTGTAGTGCATGGAGGTGCAGTGACACCCACAGTTCTGATAGAGGGGAACTTCCATGATTCTGACCCAGTGACAGTGAATGGCAATATATTTCCAAGTCAGGGTGATGAGTGGCTTGGAGGGGAACTTGTGGTTCCCATGTATCTGCTGTCCTTGTCCTTCTGGATGGAAGTGGTCATGGGGGAGGGGGAACGGGCAGGGTGAGGACGGCAGGTACTGGAGATCAGAGTTGAAGAGTGTGGTGCTGGAAAAGCACAGCTGCTTAGACAGCATCTGAGGAGCAGGAGAGTTGATGTCTTGAGCATAAGCACTTTATCAGGAAGTGGTCATGGGTTTGGAAAGTGCTGTTTAAGGGTCTTTGATTAATTTCTGTAGTGCATCTTACTGATGGTATACATTGCTGCTGCTGAGCATCAGTGATGGAGGAAGATTTGAGGAAACTACAACAATGAGAATTGTTTTATTCTTTCATGGGCAGTGGGTACTTCTAGCTTCATTAATTACCTTTCAATTGAACTGGCTTGCTTGGCTGTCTCAGAGGGCAGTTGAGAGTCAGCTACATTTCTGCGGGTCTGGAGTCACATGTAGGCCAGACCAGGTAAGGATGGCAGATTTCCTTCCTGAAAGGGACTTTAGATTAGATTCCTTACAGGGTTGAAACAGGCCCTTTGGCTCAACAAGTCCATACTGACCCTCCGAAGACTAATCCCCCCAGACCCATTTCCCTCTGACTAATGCACCTAACACTATGGGTAATTTAGTATAGCCAATTCACCTGACCTGCACATCTTTGGACTGTGGGAGGAAACCCATGCAGACCCAGGGAGAATATGCATAATCCACACAGACAGTTGCCCAAGGCTGGAATTGAATATGGGTCCCTGGTGCTGTGAGGCAACAGTGCTAACCACTGAGCCACCGTGCCATCCCAAATGGGTTTTTCAGAAGTTTCTAATGAACCTATTCAAAGCTGTTATCTTACTTCTCTGGAACAGATGGGATTGAACCTCCTGGTTCACAGGTGGGTGTACTACCACAAAAGCTCTTGAAGTTTTACAACAATCAATGCCCAGATTTGTTCATTTAATTTAAACTCTGTGATGGGATTTGAACCTCTGTCTCCATTGTGCATTTGGTCGATCCTCTGGATCCCCAGTCCAGGGACACTTCCATCATGATAGGTACAGATGGGACAGAGCATGGTGGCACAGTGGTTAGCACTGATGCCTCACAGCGCCAGAGACCCGGGTTCATTTCCTGCCTCAGGCGACTGTCGGTGTGGAGTTTGCACATTCTCCCCGTGTCTGCATGGGTTTCCTCCCTCAGTCCCAAAATGTGCAATGACAGGGTTCCCAGCTCAGGTGAGTTCGCCTTCAGTGCTAGCTGTGAATTGGCCATGCTAAACTGCCCATAGTGCTGGATGAATGGGGTAAATGTAGGGAAATGGGGCTGGTGGGTTACTTTTCGGAGGGTTGGTGTGGACTAGTTGGGCCGAAGGGCCTGTTTCCACACTGTAAGTAATCTAATCTAAGGTTGGAAAGAAGGCAATGACAGGGAAGATTCCGCATTTAGATAATGCCTTTTTGACTGTAGGCGGCGAACACATTGTACACAGTAAAATCCCATAATGGGACACACAAAGGGTAAACAAAGCTTACACAACCATGTAGGCAAAAGAGGGTTGGAGAAAGTTTCAGGATTCGTGCCTACAACAGTTAATGCCCAGATATTGAGTCAGTAAATTGGATAAAATAACTAGGGAAAGATAAAGGGAGCTGAAAGCTAAAGGGGCACTCTGCCAATGTAGCAAACCAATGGTCTGTTTAACGTGTACCTTTCCTGGCAATGTATTTTCATTGTCTCTCTCACATCTTTCCCATATTCTTTCTGAGGCTTCCAGTCTCGCCACGTCTGTCTTGTCCGCTTCGCCCTATGTTTCCCCTTTTGCATCCTCAGGTTCTTGCCCCCACCTTCCCGCTGTGGAAATAGGCAGGTGTTACCGGGGACAGGGTTCCTCCTGGTACAACTCACCTCGCACCTCAGACAATTCTGATTCTATCGTCAGAACAAGTCCCAATGTTAAGCCGCCTCCCTCCCACGTTTCGCAGGGCTGTTTTGGGTTTTTGCACGGAGAGATTCTCTCTCTCTCTCTCTCTCCACCCTCCCTCCCCAAAGGCTAATGAGCGCTCATTACCTGTTCACAATGTCAATATTTAATCTCAGTGCCTGACAGGTGCACCTCTCAGGAACCCTGCTCTCCAGGACAGATGCCAGTGAAATCCTGTCTCTGACACTCCTTTTGTCTTCTCGCCCGTGATGAACCGCTAGGGGGTGGGAGTGGAAGGGGTGGAAGGGGTGGGGGGTGCTTTATAAGGGGCGGCTGGACTCTCAGCCTAAGCCAGTTCCCGTGGCCTCTGCTTGTCAGGCTTCCCTGCTCAGGTGAGTTCGCCTTCAGCGCTACCTGTGAGATCGCTTGCCTACGTGTCACTTAGACGAGACACCCAAATGCAGGTAAGGGCCGTCTGTCGTCTTTGGAACTTTGCAAACTCGGGGGGAAATTTACAATCGAAGCAAAGTCCACCTTAATTTCAATGAGATATAATATGTTTTGGATTGCCATGTGTCCAATTTCAATGCTAATTTTTTTCTTCGGTGAATACAATTTCAATGCAATTTCTTTCTGGTCTGCGTTCAATTTCAATGCAATATTTTTGGGAGTGGATGCGTAAAATTTTAAAGCAAAATAATATTTTTGGGGTAGATGGGTACACTTTCTATGCAAAATAATATTTTTCCGGGTGGATGGTACAATTTCAATGCAAAATTATATTTTTTAGGGTGGATGGGTACACTTTCTATGCAAAATAATAATTTTTGGGGTGGATGGGTACAATTTCAATGCAAATTGATATTTTTTTCGGGTGGATGGGTGCAATTTCAATGCAAAATGATATTTTGAAAAGCAAGTCGAATTTTTAAATTAACTTCTTCCCTTTCTCTCTCATGTAAGGGCGCAAAATGAAACACCAGGGTCAGGTAGCATCTCCACATGTTGGATCTGTAGTTTATTCGCCTTTTCGTGTTATATTTTTGCAGCTATTGGCAATCTGAAGCTGCTTTTGCAGTCTCTCTCTCTTTACATCCTTTGCAACGTCTGGATTTCCATAAGCTTCTTAAAGAAAGATCACTGCAGAATTTGAGACTGTTTAACAATGCCGAGAGGCGCTTTGAGAGAGAGAGAAAAAACACACTGATGAATGTCCCCAGCGACTTGCCATTAAATTGAAAAGAGTGTGATATTTCCGGGATGTGTGGGTGTGTATTATATAAATATTAAACATCTCCAGAACAATACCACCATCTGTAAACAAAGCAATACTATTCATTTATTTCTAATGGGTGGGGAAAGATAAAGTTCTGAAAGTATTGGGGACGAGTGAGTTTCAGAGCAAACACTTCAGATGGAGTGACTTGAGGGAACAGGATATGCAGGCTGTCCCTCAAATCAACTTGTTGCAATGACATTTTTTTGATGTTATTGAAACTCAGTCAACAGCTAAAAATTTATGTCCGCGCTAACACAACTCATGGGTCGAACACTTCTTTATGGATGTAACTTTAATCATCCAAAGTGTGTACATAACTTTGAATTTTCTTTTCTGAAATTCAAGTCTGCAAATTGCCCATTTGATTGACGTGTCTGCACCTGGACTCGAACCTGAATCCACTGTAACCATCTCAGCCCTTCCCTTTCAATTTGCATTAGGATAATTTCTGCAATGTTAAGTCTCAATGGTAGTTTTTTTGGGGGGGGGGGGGTGGTGGTGGTGGTGGTGGAGAGGGAAGTAAACCACATCGTGAAAATGTGGAACTGATTTTAAACAGTATAGTTTGAGGTATCTTGTCTTGTTTCAGAATAAAGTAAACATAACCTCTCTCTCTGTCTCTCTCTCTCTCTCTCTGTAGTTTGAGAGGATTGTGATCAAACAGAGACTTTCGCCGCACCTCCATGGCTCTGCCCTCCCTCTACAAAAAGCCACGTCAGGAGAAGGAAAGGAACACTTCAGTGTGACCCGGGACAGTAGTGGGTCAGACTTGGGAAGCTCAGGTTACAGATCCTACAGGAGGCAGATGGAACGATCTCTGGGAGATTGGAAGATTCCCTCGCCTCTTTTTCTCTCTCTCTTTCTCTGTCTCTCTCAGTGTGAATAGTTGGACATTTCTCCCCCCCCCCCCCTCCTTGGAACCGTCATGAGGAACCGAGCTCACTCTACCCCTGCCTGACGCCGAGCCAAACAAACAATACCTGTTGTAAAAGTTTTGTTCGTTCGGCTCGCGTTACGCAGGGGTGGTATATCTGCAGAGAAGCCCCCTCACTCCCACCCCCACCCGCCCTGTCCCATGGCCCGTGCCCACCAAACAAACCCAGCGAAGGATGCTGAACAGCTGCCGACCTGGTGAAATGTCCTCTCCATCTCGACAAGGTGACTTGAACCTTCTAAGTGGAGTCGCAGGTAGATAGGATAGTGAAGAAGGCGTTTGGTATGCTTTCCTTTATTGGTCAAAGTATTGAGTACAGGGGTTGGGAGGTCATGTTGCGGCTGTACAGGACATTGGTTCGGCCACTTTTGGAATATTACATGCAATTCTGGTCTCCTTCCTATCGGAAAGATGTTGTGAAACTTGAAAGAGGCCAGAAAAGATTTACAAGGATGTTGTCAGGGTTGGAGGGTTTGAGCTTTAGGGAGAAGCTGAACAGGCTGGGGCTGTTTTCCTTGGAGCATTAAAGGCTGAGGGGTGACCTTATAGAAGTTTACAAAATCATGAGGGCATGGGTAGGATGAATAGACAAGGTCTTTTCCCTGGGGTGTGGGAGTCCAGAGCTAGGGGGAATAGGTTTAGGGTGAGAGGGGAAAGACATAAAAGAGACCTACGGGGCAACTTTTTCACACAGAGGGTGGTACATGTAAGGAATGAGGCTGCCAGAGGAAGTGGTCAAGGCTGGGACAGTTACAACATTTAAAAGGCATCTGGATGGGTATATGAATATGAAGGGCTTGGAGGGATATGGGCAAAATGCTGGCAAATGGGATTAGATTGGGTTGGGATATGTGGTCGGCATGGCCGAGTTTGCTGAAGGGTCTGTTTCCGTGCTGTACATCTCTGTGACTGATCCCATATGTTCCATAACTTCTTTCATAACATTGATTCTTTTAAAAAGTCCCAAATGTTGTGAAATGATCAAAGTTTTACTGGGCGAAGACCGAAATAGATTACAAATGTGATTGTGCTTCTTTGAAAAAAATAAACTTGGCATGAGTTGCCTTTTATGCAAACTATTGGAATAAACAGAAACACCTTCTGAATTCCTTGTGTCTCAATGGAGTTGGCAAGACTGGGATTGTCCGAAATCCTAATTGTGAATAACCCATTGTGAGGGGGGCGGTGGGGTGCGCATGTATGTGTGAGTTCGATAAACCTTAAGATGTAGGAGCAGAAGTACAGCATGTAGCCCATCCGTTCTGCTCTGCTAATCCTCAACTCCTATTTCCTGCCTTTCCCCAGATGAAAATCCATTCCCTGCTTCCAATTGACCATTTCCAATTTTTGTGCCTTTGTTTTCATAGAATTCCTACAGTGTGGAAGCAGGCCATTCAATCCAACAAGTCCACACCGACCCTCTGAAGAGTAACCCACTCAGACCCATTCCCCCACCCTATTGCTCTACATTTACCCCTGACTCACACACCTAACCTACACGTCCCTGAACGCTATGGGCAATTTAGCATGGCCAATTCACCCTAACCTACACATCTTTGGACTGTGCGAGGAAGCCGGAGCACCTGGAGGAAATCCATGCAGGTATGGGGGGAATGTACAAACTCCACACAGACAGTCACCCGAGGGTGGAATTGAACCCAGGTCCTTGGCGCTGTGAGGCAGCAGTCTTAACCACTGAGCCAGCGTGCCACCCATTTTATTTTTTGGTTGGGCACATTCCCTGTTCCAAACTGTTCCCCTCCCTGTTTTGGGAGATCTGACCATCATCCTTATTTGTGGCCCAATTCGTTCCCGATTCTGGCCAGGCTGGTCCAATTTCCCTCATTTTGGATATAGTCCCGGTTTTGAATCGGATACAATCCCCGTTCTTAGATCATCTGGGATGTGCTGAAAAGCTTTGAATGGGCCTGTTTAGAGATTACGTCAACTGCTTTGGTCTTTAAAAATTGCCTCCGGGGGTGTGGGTGTTGTTGGATGGGTCAGCATTTATTGCTAATCCCGAATTGTTCAGAGGGCAATGAAAAGGCAATCAATTTGTCATGGATCTAGAATCCCCTGTAAACCAGACCAGGGCAAGAAAGGCAGGTCAGTGAACCAACCTTTTATGACAATCAACATTAGTTTGCCAATAGGTGAACCATTCCTGATTTGAATTCAATTTAAATTTCATTATCTGGCATTGTGGAATTCAAACCCCTATCTCCCCAAAAGATTAGCTTCTGGATTAATGGTTCACTGATATTACCACTGTAACTCCACCTTCCATAAGCCTTCACTGAAGTTCAAACTCCTAACTCTCTCATCTCAGTCTAGGGATCAAAAGTGCAGGATTAGCACCAGCCTGCTATCTCAGGATAGTGGGTGATGGAGGAGCACTGACTACCCCTGTGGACTCCCAGATCCCAGTGATGGATTTAATCTTTCAGGCCCCATTGATTACCTGAATCAATTCGATGAGCAATTGGAACCCAGTGCACTCAGGGATCTGTGTGGCCCCAGCTTTCAACAACAGCAATATCCACTGATCTAGAGCTTTCAACAAGGTAGGCACTTCACTGGGCTGTGGTCAAGCAACATTTGACAATGAGCTGATAATGTGTTGCTGGTTAAAGCACAGCAGGTTAGGCAGCATCCAAGGAACAGGAAATTCGAGTTTCGGGCCAGAGCCCTTCATCAGGAATGAAGGGCTCTGGCCCGAAACGTCGAATTTCCTGTTCCTTGGATGCTGCCTAACCTGCTGTGCTTTAACCAGCAACACATTTTCAGCTCTGATCTCCAGCATCTGCAGACCTCACTTTTTACTCGAACATTTGACAATGAGTCAGGTCAGGGGGTGTCAAGGCTGGAGGAATTGTCCAAGATGTAAGGTGTGTGTTACAGGATAACGTAGAGACAGAAGGGATTTTAGAACCCAGGCCTGAGGTAGGGTGGGGCCGAAAGCCAGGAAAGTGCAGTGCCTCCAAATAATTGTAGATAATAGGTTAATAATGAATGATAGTGTGAAATTAATAGTTTTCTTGCAGAAGAGCAAAAAGAGGCCAGTCTTTATTCTACAGGAAGGAGGATAGTAGACTCTGCTAGTCACTGCTTTAGTTTCATCAATTTTATAAAACAGCTTTCTTTGAAACTGGAGAACAGAGTAGAATTTAAATATTTGCCAATGATAACAAACGCAATGTTGACAACTGGCTGCAATAAGACAAAGATAGGCCAGTAGGCTGGGCAGAAAAGTAAGAGGTGGAAATCAATACACAGATGCATTTTAGCCAGAGTATTGGGAAAGGCATCATGGTTTCATTGGTATAGCTCTCCAGAGTGTGCATGTCAGAGTGATCATGTAGATTGATTGTTGAAGGTGCAGGATGTATTGAGACATTAGATAACAAAACAAATGGGATCTTAGGTTTCATAAATAAATTTATTGACCTTCCATCACGAGCTCAGAAGGGGGGATATTCACTGATAATTACACAATATTTAGCACAATTTGTGACTCCTTAGACACTGTAGTAGTCCATGTGCAATATGGCCTGGATAAATACAGGCTTGGGTTAGCAAGTGGCAAATAACATTCCAATCCACAAGTGCCAGGCAATAACCAGCTCCAACAAGGGAGAATCTAACCAATCCCCATTGACATTCAATGGCTTTACAATCACTGAATCCCCCACTATCGACATCCTGGGGATTAGCATTGACTATAACCTCATCTTCATCTGGACTTGTCACATAAATGCAGTGGCTACAAAAGCACATCTGAAGCTAGGAATCCTGCGGCAAGTAACTCTCTTCCTGACTCCCCAAAACTTGACCACGATCTATGAAACACAAATCAAGAGTGTGATGGAACACACCCCACCTGACTGTAGCTCCAAAAACATGTCAGCTTGACACCATTCAGGCCAAAGCAGCCTGCTTGATTAGCACCACATCCACCACCCTTAACATTCATCCCTGATGGCCAGTCGAGGTCGTGAGTACCATGTACAAGATGCACTGCAGAAATTCAAGGCTTCTCTGATGGTACCTCCCAATAATCACTAACATTTAGAAAGTCAAGGGCAACAGATTCTGGGGAACTCCACCACCTTCAAGTGCCCCTCTGAGCCACAGACCATCCTGACTTGGAAATATACTGCTGTTCCTTCAGTGTTGCTGGGTCAAAATCTTGGTACACTCTCCCTAATGGGGTGTTCCCCCATGACTGCAGTGTCTCACAAGAAGACAGAACATCTTCTCAAAGGCAATTAGATTAGATTAGGTTCCCTACAGTGTGGAAACAGGCCCTTCGGCCCAATCAGTCCACACCAACCCTCCGAAGAGTAACCCATCCAGACCCATTTCCCTCTGCCTAATGCACCTAATACTATGGGTAATTTAGCATGGCCAATTCACCTGACCTGCACGTCTTTGGACTGTGGGAGCAAACCCACGCAGACACGGGGAGAATGTGCAAACTCCACACAGACAGTTACCCAAGGCTGGAATCGAACCTGGGACCCTGGTGCTCTGAGGCAGCAGTGCTAACCACTGAGCCACCATGCCACCCATAAACAGGCAATAAATGCTGGCCCAGCCTGTGATGCCCACACCCCAAGAATGAAGTTATAAAACATACAAAGAGGGGAATGTTATGCTGAAGCTTTGATCAGACCTCAGCTAGATTAACCATGTTGGTAACTGCACTTTAGAACATAGAACAAAACAGCGCAGAACTGGCCTTTCAACCCTTGATGTTATGCCGACCTGTGAACTATTCTTAGCTCATCCCCCTACACTATCCCATCCTCATCCATGTGCTTATCCAAGGACTGTTTAAATGCCCCTAATGTGGCTGAGTTAACTACATTGGCAGGCAGGGCATTCCATGCCCTTACCACTCTCTGAGTAAGGAACCTGCCTCTGATATCTGTCTTAAATTTTTCACCCTTCAATTTGCAACTATGGCCCCTTGTGCAAGCCAATATCATCATCCTCGAAATAAACTTTCACTGTCTATCCTATCTAATCCTCTGATCATCTTGTATGTCTCTGTCAAATCCCTCCCTTAGCCTTCATTCCAATGAGAACAGACCCAAGTCCCTCAGCCTTTCCTCATAAGATCTTTCCTCCAGACCAGGCAACATCCTGGTAAATCTCCTTTGCACCTTTTCCAATGCTTCCAGATCCTTCCTGTAATGGGGCAATCAGAACTGTACAGAATATTCCAAGTGCAGCCACACTAGTGGTTTGTATAGTTGCAGCATGATATAATGGCTCTGGGACTCAATCCCTCTAACCAATAAAACCTAACACACCATATGGCCTCTTAACAGCACTATCCACCTGGGTGGCAACTTTCAGGGATCTATGTACATGGACACCAAGAGCCCTCTGCACATCCACACTACCAAGAATCTTCCCATTGACCAGTATTCTGCCTTCCTGTTATTCTTCCCAAAGTGAATCACTTCACATTTAGCTGCATTGAACTCCATTTGCCACCTCTCAGCCCAATCCTGCAGTTTATCCAAGTCCCCCTGCAACCTGTAACATTCTTCCACACTGTCCACTACTCGATCGACTTTAGTGTCATCTGCAAACTTACTAACCCATCCAACTATGCCTGCGTCTAAGTCATTTATAAAAATGACAAACAGCAGTGGTCCCAAAACAGATTCTTGTGGCACACCACTAGTAACTGGACTCCAGGTTGAATATTTTCAATCAACCACCACTCGCTGCCTTCTTACAGAAAGCCAGTTTCTAATTCAAACTGCTAAATCACCCTCAATTCCATGCCTCCACATTTTCTCCAACAGCCTACCATGTGGAACCTTATCAAAGGCTTTACTGAAGTCAATGTACACCATGTCAACTGCCCTACCCTCATCCACAGGCTTGGTCACTTCAAAAAACTCAATGAGGTTTGTGAGACACGACCTGCCCTTGACAAAACCATGTTGACTATCTGAAATCAAATTGATGCTTGCTAGATGATTATAAATCCTATCTTTTATAATCGATTCTAAAAATTTTCCTACAACAGACGTAAGGCTCACTGGTCTATAATTACCTGGGTCATCTCTACTGCCCTTCTTGAACAAGGGCACAACATTTGCAATCCTCCAGTCCTCTGGTACTAAACCTGTAGACGATGACAACTCAAAGGCTCCGCTATGTCAAGGGTAGGGTATGAGCCTCATTGAAGCCCCATGGAGGAGATTTAGCAGAATACCTTCAGGGATGGGGGAATTTAGTTGCGAGGTTATGTTGGAGAAACAGGATGAGATAATTGCCAGTTCTCCTTGGAGTAAAGGAGATTGGAAGGAGAATTGATTGAGGTGTGCAGGACAATGAGAGTTTAGATAAGATAGACAGAGCAACGCTGTTCCCATTGGCTGAATGTGCAAATACCAAACTACACAGATTCAACAGGAGTTTCAGGGGGGATGTTGAGGGAAACCATTTATTTATGCAGCAATTGGTATTGACCGAGAACCTGCTGCCAATGAGGTGAAGATTGCAATGGGAAATTGGGAGGAAACTTCGGAGAAATAGACCTGCGGGAGCTACAGGATAGAATGGAGTATGGGAGTGACTATAATATATCACAGAGAGCTGGCAGAGATGCAATGGATTGAATGGCCTCCCTCTGTGCTGCAATAATTACTGTGTTAACAGATTCTCAGTGGGACAAATAGTCTACTCATGCATCTAAACCCAAAAGTCCTCGGATTCAACCTGGCTCCAAAGGGACTTGTTTCTGCATAATCCTACCGAACAACATCTGTACACTGGGAAACAGTTAGACGAGGAGTGTATGATTAATGGAGAGGTTGTTCAATGCTTCTGAACTTTTATTAAACAGGCGACTCTTTTCTGGTCTGTTGTCAGGTTTAGCTTGAAGCATTCAGAGGTTAACAGGGGAAGTATAAACCAGTTTATCGGCACAGATATAGTGGGCTAAAGAGCCCGTTCTCATGCTGTACTGGTCTATGTTCCAAGTTCATAATGTTGCATTTGGAGACATCCACTACCCACCAGAGATTCACAATCACAGCAGTGTGTACCATTTACTAGATGCACTGCTATAACTCATCGCAGTCCCTTCGACAGCACCTGGTTCACAAATATCCTTTAGAGATGGAAATGTGTTATTTTACCTGGTTTGACCTACACGTGACTCCAAAATTATTTCAGTGTGGATGGCAAGGTGGCTCAGTGGTTAGCACCACTGCCTCACAGTGCCAGGGACCCAGGTTTGATCCCAGCCTCAGGCGACTGTCTGTGTGGAGTTTGCACATTCTCCCCGTGTCTGTGTGGGTTTCCTCCGGGTGCTCTGGTTTCCTCCCACAGTCCAAAGCTGTGCAGGTTAGGGTGGATTGGCCAGGGTTAAATCTAGGTGAGATGCTCTTTGGAGGGTTGCTGTGGATTCAATGGCCTGTTTCCATGCTTGAGGGATCTTGCAAGTGATAGATGTCACTGGCTGGGCTAGAATTTGTTGCCTGAACCTAATTGTCCTTGAGAAGGTGGTGGTGAGCTACCTTTTTGAAATGCTGCAGTCTATGTGCTGTAGGTAGACCAACAATGTTGCTGGGGGACGGAGTTCCAGCATTTTGACTCAGTGACACCATAAGAACAACGATATATGCCTGGCCTGGTGTGCATGTGACTCCAGACCCACAGCAAACATGGTCAACCCTAAACCTCCTCAGAGCACTTAGTGCTGGGCAATAATTATTGATCCAGCCAGCAATGACTGCATCCCCATACTGTGGTCAATCTAGATGCAACAAGCTCTTGCAGACAGCAATAAAGCAAGGGCCAAATTTTCTGTTTCAGTGGATGAGGGATAAATATTGGGCAGGAAATCAGGAGGTCTACATCAGGGTTAAAATTCATATTTTTCCATGACATGAAGTGTTAACTCCATTTCTCTCCCTGCAGATGCTTTCAAACTGGCTAAAACTTGCAGCGTATTTTGTTTTATTTTGCATTTCACCGTCTACATTAATTACCTAATTGGACATAATCTTATTGGAACTTACTGTGGCTCTGAGTGTTCGAGTAAACCGTTTATAATGTAAATATTGATTGCATCGCACTCTGGTGAATAGCCTTAGGTTATCATTCACAGTGACTACAAAACGACCATTAATCTTTCACTGTCATAACATCCTGCATCAAAGAGAGGGAATATTCTAGCCGTCAATGTACAGCACAGCACCTGTCATTTGTTAAGGCAAAGACACAGAGAGAAAATTTCTCTCGTTTGGTATTGCAGCTCATTGTAAATGGAGAATTGATTTTTCCAAATTGTTGTCCAGTGTTCCCACTCTCTGGCAACCTACAAAGGACCGCAGGCAGAGATGGTGGCATAGTGGTAATGTTACCGAACTAGTTATCCCAAGGCTGAGACTAGTATTTTTGGGGCATGCGAATTCAAATCTCACTAAACCAGCTAGTGGAATTTGAATTTGATTACTATCACCACTATTGACCAGAAACTGAACACAGTAATATAAATACTGTGGCTAAACAGCAGGTCAGAGGCTGGGAGCCGTGCAGGGAGTAAACTCAACTCTTAACTCCCCAAAGCCTGTCCACTATCAGCAAGGCACGAGTCAGGAGTGTGATGGAATACTCCCCTCTTGTCTGGATGGGGGCAGCTCCATCAACACTCAAGAAGCTCGACACCATCCAGGACAAAGCAACCCACTTGATTGGCACCACATCCACGAACATCCACCCCTACCGCCACCGACGCTCGGTAGCAGCAGGGTGTGCTATCTACATAAACTGCAGAAATTCACCAAAGATTCTTAGATAGCACCTTCCAATCAATGGCCACTTCCGTCTAGGAGGACAAGGGCAGCAGATATGTGGGAACATCACTATCTGCAAGTAATGGGGCAGCAATGGCCTGATGGTATTATCGCCAAGCTGTTAATCCAGAGATCTAGATAATTTGAACCCAATTATTGATTATTGGGTTCAAATCCTGCCATGGCAAATGGCTGAATTTAAATCCAATAAAAAAGAAATCTGGAATTAAGGGTTTGACTGTCAGAAATCCCATCTGGCTCACTGAAGGACAGAATTGCCACCCTGGTAGTTTCTACTGGCTGACCTGTCAAAAAAGTGTAGTGCTGGAACAGCACAGCAGGTCAGCCAGCATCCAAGGAGCAGGAGAGTTGATGTTTCGGACATAAGCCCCTGATGAAGATCGACTCTCCTGCTCCTCGGATGCTGCCTGACCTGTTGCGCTTTTCCAGCACCACACTTTTTGACTTTGAATTTTCCCGCATCTGCAGTCCTCACTTTGGCCTACATGTGACTCCAGACTCACAGCAATGTGGTTGACTCTGAGCAGCACTTTGGGTAATTAGAGAAGGAGCGATAAATCCTTGCCTAGCCAGTGATGCCTTCATCCCTTGAATGAATGAAAAAAAAGTCACTCACGATCCTGACTTGGAAATATTTCGCTGTTCTGTCACTGTTGCTGAGTCAAGATCCTGGAATTCTCTCTCTCTATGAGCATTGTGGGTCTACACACTGCGGTTCAAGAAGGCATCTCACCCCCACCTTCTCAAGAGCAACTAGGGATGGGCAATAAATGCTGGGTCCAGCCAGCAATGTCCATGTCCAATGATGAATGAAGGAAAAGGTGCCTGGAATGTGTTGCTAGGGGAGGTGACATAAGAAGAAATGATACCAAAGTTTAAGAGGCATACAGACATGAGCAGGCAGGGAATAGGGGGATATGGAGGTAGATGACATGAGTTTGGAATGGCATCATGGTCAGTGCAGACATGATGGGCTGAAGAGCCTGTTCCTATGCTGTACAGTTCTATGTTCTACATATTAATGTGAAGAGAGGATTTGCATTAGAAAGGATAGCAGGAGATTAAATCCAACAACACAGAGCCCATCTCACTTGGTTCTATCTGTCAGAGCTGAACTTTGACATTATAGGAAAGCAGGTAAATGATTGGTAGCTGTTTAGAGTCATAGAGTCACACAACACGGAAATAATCTCTCCAGTCCAACTCGTCCGTGATGACCAGATTTCTCAAACTGAACTAGTCCCCTTGCCTGCATTTGACCAATATCCTTCCAAACCTTTTCTATTCAAGTACCTCTCCAAGTGCCTTTTAAATGTTGTCACTGTATCTGCATCTCTCACTTCTTCTGGCAATTAATTCCACTTATGAACCATCCTGAGTGAAAAAATTGCCCCTCAGTCCCTTTCAAATCGTTCTCCTCTCACCTTAAAATTATGTCCCTAGTTTTGAACTACCCCACCCTAGAGAAAAGATCTTTGTTATTCACCTTATTTATGCCCCTTATGATTTTACAAACGCCTATAAGGTCATGCCTAAACCTCGTAATCTTCAGTGAAGTAAAGTCCCAGCCTATCCAGCCTCTCCTTTAAACTTAAACCCTCCAGTCCTAGTAACATCCTCGTCAATCCTTTCTGATACCTCTCTCATTTAATAATATCCTTCTCACAGCAGAGCGATCAGAAGTGTGAGCAGTACTCACAGCGTGGCCTCACCAGCGTCTTGGGCAACCTCAACGTGACATCCCAACTCCTAAACTCAAAGGCCTGAGCAATGAAGGCAAGCGTGCTAAACGTCTTCCTAATCACCCTGTCTAGCTGTGATGCTGCTTTCAAAGAACTGTGTCCCCAGACCCCTAGGTCTCTCAACTTGACAACACTGCCCACAGCCCTACCATTAACTGTAGAAGTCCATATCTCCCTCGATTAGCCAAAAAGATTAAATCAGGAGACTATGTTACACATAAAAACCATTAGTAAATTAACTTATGAAATATTTCACATCAAAATTATTTAATTGGAGCAGAGATAGCTAGACAGATGATGTGTTGCAGCTGAAGTATGTGGGAGCTCTTGGATGCTAGTATAATCCATGGTGATGACATCTGCAGCAAGTGTTGGCCGCTCATGAACTTCACCTCAGAGTTGATGAGCCAGAGTCGGAAGTGCAAACATGGGGCACAATTTTCCGGGGGTTGGGGGGAGGGGGAAACTGGAGTTTCCCATTGAGTTTCAGTAGGCAGTTACACCCCTTACATAATTGCATCAGATTTGATCCGTGACCAGGACTACGGGGTTGTGGCTGTGGGTCAAGCAGGTAAGGGGAACCAGAATTTGCCTTTGGAGGAGTCTCAGTCATAGTCATTGTCCAATTGGCATGAGGTTCTTGCTTCTGGTATACTCAAGGGCACCGAAAAGAGGGAGGATGAGGGAATTCACCAAAGTACTGTAGTGCAGAGTGCCATTCAAATGGGGATAGACAAGGTCAGTTGTATTGGGGGTGGCATAGTTTGGGGAATAGATACTGTTCTCTTCACCAAAGAAAGAGGGTCCCTAAGGCTGGGTTATCTACCTGCTGCCACTGCTCAGGACATCTCCCCTGGCTAGAGAGAAACTCGGAGTGAGAGGGGAAGGACCCAGTTGTTGTGGTTCACACAAGCACCAACAATACGGGTAGGACTAGCAAAGAGGTTAAAGATTTTCTCAGTGGTGATGATCACAAACAACAGAATTTCAAATTCAGTTTTGAGGGAGAGTAACACGGCTCTGAAACTACAGTCCTCAACTTAAATAATGGCAAAGATAAAGCTGACTGGGGAACTAGATGAAGAGGATTAGATTAGATTACTTACAGTGTGGAAACAGGCCCTTTGACCCACCGAAGCACAACCCACCCCTACATTTACCCCTTACCTAACACTACGGGCAATTTAGCACAGCCAATTCATCTGACCTGCACATCTTTGGACTGTGGGAGGAAACCCACGCAGACACGGGGAGAACGTGCAAACTCCACACAGTCAGTCGCCTGAGTTGGGAATTGAACCCAGGTCTCAGGCGCTGTGAGGCAGCAGTGCTAACCACTGTGCCAGCATGCCACCCACTACGCGAATGAGCAGTGGGAAGACTGTAGATATTTCATCATGCTGAGCAAACATTTATTGCAGCCAAAAAGAAGGGATGCAATGAAAAGGGTGAACTATTTGTGGTTAACAAACGTGGCCAAGGTGAGTATCTAATCTGAAACTAAGGCATGCAAAGTGATGAAAACTAACGGTAGGCCAGAGGATTGGGAATATTTTACGAATCAGCAGCAGATACCTAAAAAGTTTATACTATGATAGAATTTACAGTATAGAATGAGGCCATTCAACCCATCATGTCCGTGCAGGCTCCTGAAGAGCTAGCCAGCTAGTCCCACCCTCTAGCCCTATCTCCATAGTATTCTGATCTAAATCACATCAATTCAAATATATATCCAGCTCCCTTTTGAAACCTTGTATGCAATCTGCCTCCACCACTCTCCCAGACTGCACATTCCAAAATCCTAACAATCCCCTGAGTAAAGATGTTTATCCTTATCTCACTCATAGATCTCTTACTGACAATCTTGAAATTATGAGCCCTAGTTACCGAAATACCAACCAGCAGAACAAACCATCCTCCTTTGCACTGTCAAAATCTTTCAGAATTTTGTAAACCTTCATCAGGCCGTCTCTCAATCTTCTCTGCTCCAAGGACAATAAGCCTAATCCCTCTAATCTTTCCTTGTATCCAAAGTCCTTCATTCCTGGACATCTTGTAACTGTCTCTATCATGAGGAATGAACCATTTGATGGACTTTTTAGATTAGATTACTTACAGTGTGGAAACAGGCCCTTCGGCCCAACAAGTCCACACTGACCCGCCGAAGCGCAACCCACCCATACCCGTACATATACACCTTACTTAACACTATGGGCAATTTAGCATGGCCAATTCACCTGACCCGCACATCTTTGGACTGTGGGAGGAAACCGGAGCACCCGGAGGAAACCCACGCAGACACGGGGAGAACGTGCAAACTCCACACAGTCAGTCGCCTGAGGCGGGAATTGAACCCAGGTCCCTGGCGCTGTGAGGCAGCAGTGCTAACCACCGTGCCACCCCTTAATGGGATTAAAGCTAACAAGTCACCAGGATTCAAGAGTGTTAAAGTAGATGACTGCAGAGAAAGTGGAGGAATTGGCCAAAATATTTCAGAACTCACTGGTCTCTGGGAGGGTTCCTGCAGATTGGAAAAGTGCTAACGTGACACTCCTGCGCAATAAGGAAGGGACACCGAAATCAGGAAACCACAGGCCAGTTAGCCTGACGTCTGTCACTGGGAAATGCTAGGGTCCATTATAAAGAAAGAGATAGAAAATTTGGAAAATCTGACCAGAGTCAACATGGCTTGGTGACGGGGAAATTGTGTTTGTTAAAGTTTGCTGGAGCTCATTAAAATATATATACAAGCAGAAACAGAACTGGAAAAGCTCAGCAGGTCTGGCAGCATCTGTGGAGAGAAATCAGAGTTACCATTTCTGAGAAAGGGTCACTCAATCCAAAATGTTACCTCTGATTTGTCTCCACAGATACTGCCAGACCTGCTGAGCTTTTTCAGCAATTTCTGTTTCTGCTTCTGATTTACAGCATCAGCAGTTATAGAACAGAGAACGTAGAATATAGAGCAGTACGGCACAGTACGGACCCTTCAGCCCTCAATGTTGGGCTGGCCTTTTATCCTACTTGAAGGTCAGACTAACGTACATACCCTTCATTGTACTAACTTCCATCTAAGAGTCACTTAAATGTCCCTAATGTATCTTGCTCTATTACCACTTCTGGCAGTGCACTCCACACACCCACCACTCTCTATGTAAAGATCCTACCTCTGACATCTCCCCAATTACCTTAAAATTATGCCCCCTTGTGATAGCCATTTTTGCCATAGGTAAAAGAATCTGGTTATCCGCTCTATCTATGCCCCTCATTGTCTTGTATCCCTCTATCAAGTCACCTCTCATCCTTCTTCGCTCCAATGAGAAAAGCCCTTGTTCCCTCAACCTTTCTTCATAAGACATACCCTCCAGTCCAGGCAGCATCCTGGTAAGTCTCCTCTGCACCCTCTCTAAAGCTTCCACATCCTTCCTATAATGAGGCAATCAGAACTGAACACAATATTCCAAATGTCTAATCACGTCTCTATAGAGCTGCAGCATAACCTCGATGCTCTTAAACTCAATCCTCCTGTTACTGAAAGTCAACACACTATATGCCTTCTTAACAACCCTAACAACTTGGATGGCAACTTTGAGGGATCTATGGACATGGATCCCAAGATCCCGCTGTTCCTTCACACTGCCAAGAATCCTACCTTTAACCCTGTATTCTGTATTCAAATTTGAACCTTCCAAAATGAATCACTTCACACTTTTCCAGGTTGAATTCCATCTGCCACTTCTCAGCCCAGCTCTGCATCCTGTCAATGTCTCATTACAACCTACAACAGCCCTCCACACTATCCCCACTCCACCAACCTTTGTGTCATCAGCAAACTTACTACCACACCCTTCCACTTTCTCACCCAAGTCATTGATAAAAATCACAAATAGCAGAGCTCCCAGAACAGATCCCTGTAGAACACCACTGGTCACTGTGCTCCAGGCTGAATACTTTCTGTCTACAACCACCCTCTGTCTTCCATGGGCCAGCCAGTTCTCTTGGCTTTTACATGTACCAGTAGAGTTGATAATGGGGAACTGGTAGATGTAGTGCATTTGCATTACCAGAAGGCATTTGATAAGGTGCCTTATAAAAGGTTACTGCACAAAGTAAGAGCTTATGGTGTTGGGTAACGTATTAGCATGGTTTGAGGATTAGCGAACACACAGGGGCCAGGCAGTCAAGCTAAATGGGTCATTTTCAGGTTGGAAAGACATAAATGGTGGAATGAAGAAGGATTAGACTTTAGTTATTTATCAACAATGTCAATGACTTAGAGAAGCTGAGTATCTAAATTTGCTGATGCTACAAAAATAGGTGGGAGGACACGTTGTGATGAATTCATAAGGAATTTGCAAGGCCATATGGATAGGTTGAGTGACTGGGCAGAAAATTTAGTAGCTGGAGTTTAAGGTAGAAATTGGGAGGCTATGCTGATTAGTAGGAAGCTTCAAAGGCAAACTATTATTTAAAATGGAAAGGACCTTGAACAAGTTATGCCCAGAGGGTTCTGAGTGTTTTTGTGCATGAAAGACATACAGTTAGCAGGCAGATGCTGCAAGTAATTAAGAGGGCAAATGGATTTTTTTGCCTTTTTTGCTAGGGTTTGGAGGTTTAACATTGGGAGGTTATAATACAAGTGAATAAGGTGTTGATGAGGCTGTACCTGGAATACTGCATATAGTTTTGGTCCCTGCATTTAAGAAAATAAATATTGGCATTGGAGGCTGTTGTAAAGAGGTTCATCTGATTGATTCCTGGAATGAAGGGGTTAACTTATCAAGACCAGTAAAACAGGTTAGGCCTTGATTCATTAGAATCAACACCCAACAACATCTTGTCTTCCTCAGGCAGCTGCAAAAATTTGGCATGATGGCGAATACCCTTGCCAACTTTTATAGGCGCGCCATCGAGAGCATTTGGTCTGGATGTATCACTACCTGGTATGGCAACTGCACCATTCAAGATCGGAGACGGTTACAGAGAGTGGTGAACTTAGCCCGGACAATCATAAAGGCCAACCTCCCATCGATATAATCCATCTACCAGGCCCACTGTCAAGGAAAGGCCGCCAGCATTCTCAAAGATCCATCCCATCCTGGCAATGTTTTTCTACAACCTCTACCATCGGGGAGAAGGTACAGAAGCCTGAACACACTGACCAGCCGGTTTCAAAACAGTTTCTACCCTACTATTGTTAGAATACTGAATGGACTCACAAACTCTTAACATTTGCATGTACCTGTGTTTTTGTTTTTGCTGCTGTTTACCTATTATTTACTGTCTATGTTACTTAAATACATCATCTGCCTGTATTGCTCACAAGACAAAGCTTTTCACTGAGCTTCGGTACACGTGACCATAAATTCAATTCAATTGATCCTATTGAAACACACTCAATTCTGAGGAGGCTGGACAGGGTAGATGTGGAGATGTTGCTTCCATTTGTAGGGGAATCTCAAACTAAGGGACATAGTTACAGAATAAGGAGAACACACATTTAAAACTGAGACACAAAGGAATTTCTTCTCTGCAAAGTTGGTGAAATTGTGGAATTCTCTACCCCAGGGAGTTGTGGAGGTGAGGTCACTGGAAATATTCGAAGAGGAGGTAGATAGACTTTTGAAACATCGAGGTGTTGAGGGCTATGAAGAGCTGGCGTGAAAGAGGAGCTAAAGCTGGCATGTTGGTTAGTACTGCTGCCCTATAGTGCCAGGGACCTGGGCTCAATTCCAACCTCGGATAACTGCTACGTGGAGTTTGCACATTCTCCTTGTGCCTGCATGGGTTTCCTCCGGATGCTCCGGTTTCCTCCAAAAGACCAAAGATGTGCAGGTCAGGTGCATTGGCCGTGCTGAGTTGCTGACAGTGTCCAGGGATGTGCAAGCTGGGTGGATTAGCCATGGGAAATGCAGGGATAGGGTGGTGGGTCTGTGTGAGATGCTCATTGGAAGGTTGGTGTGGAATCAAGGGACCAAATGCATACTTCCACTGTGTAGGGATTCTATAGATCAGCCATGCCCTTGTTGAACAATGGGGCAGGCTTGAGGGCCTGAATGACCCACTACTATATCTTATGCTCTAACCTCTGTTGCTTAGTTAATATTCAACCTTAGTGGTGACTGTAAGATATAGATTTCAAATCTTTATAGAATTCAAATGGATTTCTCAACTTGAAAGACGGTTTAGACAAAAGTGTCCTTACTAACTGTAGAGCAACTGCTATATAGAATGAAAGTGCACACACACATATGAACATAGGAGTTCGGAGCAGGAGTGGGCCACTTGACCTTTGAGGTCTACCCTGCACTCAGTAAGACCACAACTCACCCTTGACCTAGATCTTGGACTACCCTCAATGCCCTTTAAAATGGCACATGCCTGTAACCATCCAAGCTCCCCAATCCCACTGAGGTTCCTATCCTGGCACTAGCCTCCTATCCTGGATTGTACTTTAATCCAAGCAGATGTAGCAGTACAGTGGACATCGCTCTCAATCTCTGAGTTGCTCATTCAAGTCTCACTCCAGCAACATGAGTTTAAAATCCAGACTGATGCTTCATTGCAGTACTGCGGACCTTCTGCGCTGTCAGCTCAAGGAATCATCAAATCCTACAGTGCAGAAGAGGCCCTTCAGCCCTTCAGTATAACTGCTGAAGTTATACCATCACCTACACTAGTCCCATTTTCCCACACTAGGCCCATAACCTTGGGTGTTATGACACTTCAAGTGCACAACCAAGTACTTTTTAAAGGTTATGATGTTTTCTGCATCGACTACCCATTCAGGCAGAGCACTCCAGACCCCCACCACTCTCTGGCTGATAGAAGTTTTTCCTCAAATCCCCTCTAAACCTCTGCCTTTCACTTTAAAATTATTCTTCCTTCGACAAAGGGGAACAGCCGTTTTCTATTCACCCTGTTCGTGTCCCTCATAGTCTTCTATATCTCTGTGAAAACCCTTATGATGTGCTTGGGGAATCACAAATTAACCTCCCTGTGGAGCTCATTGTGTCAGCTGCCTTGGCAACATACAATGGCTGGACCTCATTACCTGAGCCCTTTACAGAACAGATTCAGGGATTGGTCTGTCCGAGGCTGGGACTTGCCACAAGTATTTTGGATGTTCAACCATAAAGCATGTTCCTTTCCATTCAGGTTTCCTGAGCTACCACAGTCAGATCTCCCCCTTGACCTCCTCCTCTCCAGAGGCTTATCCAGCCTCTCTTCATCGCTGAATTGATGCACCCAGAAAACATCCTGGAGAGTCTCCTCTGCATCACGTCCAGTGCAATCACATCCTTCCTAAAATGTGGGGACCAGAACAGCACAAGCATTCCAGCTGTGGCCTAACCAAAGTTCTGTATAGCTCCAACATAACCTCCCTGCTCTTATAGTCTATGCTTCATATAGAGTGCTGCACTTTTGGAGGTCCCTTCTTTAGGATAAGGTTTTACATTGAGTCTCATCTACCCTCTGAGGTTTGTGTAAAAGATTCCATGATGTCATTTTTAATGGAGCTTTCCCTGATGTTCTGGTCCATATTTATCCCTCATAAGATTAGCCAGTCATTGTCAGCATTGACCAAGCATTAACATTGCTGAGACCTTGCTACTTTTTCTACATTTCAACAGTGACTACATTTCCAGTGTTATTGGCTGCACTTTTCTTCTAGATATCCTTCAGTGTAAAAGACACTATATAAATGCAATTCTTTTATTTTGTCTGATGGCTCAAATTAATGCTGAGGTCCGATTGGGTGTGTGTGTGTCATAATTTGGACTATGTCCACTCCCTGTGTCTTTATGCACAATGTATGGAGATTGTAAGATAAGATTACTTACAGTGTGGAAACAGGCCCTTCAGCCCAACAAGTCCACACCAACCCGCAACCCACCCATACCCCTAACCTAACACTACAGGCAATTTAGCATGGCCAATTCACCTGACCCACACATCTTTGGACTGTGGGAGGAAACCCACGCATACACGGGGAGAACGTGCAAACTCCACACAGTCAGTCGCCTGAGTCGGGAATTGAACCCGGGCCTCAGGCGCAGTGAGTGAGGCAGCAGTGCTAACCACTGTGCCACCATGCCGCCCAAGCAGTGACCCTCATAATATCAAAATGAACACCAGGATTAGAACACACTGCCTGAGAGTGTGGTGTTAGATTCAGGTTCACCTGAAATGTTCATGATGGAATTGGATGGTAATTTGAAAACTGTCATCAGGATGGGTTAGAATCCCAAAGGTTTTTAACCCTTAATTCCAAAATCTGCTTTTTAGGAAATGGTTGATACATTCAAAAATGGCTGTGGATGTAAATTAAGTGGCTGTCTGGAGCAAAAGGGGGACCAATGGAGAGTAACACCTGAAAGTGTCAAAGAATCTACAAAAAGATGGCATGATGATCTCTTGTGAACTACAAAGACAACATGATCCCGACAAACTAATACATTTGCCTTCAATGTTCAGATCATTGGGTATAGGAATTAGGACGTCACGTTGAGGTTCTATAGGACATTGATAAGGCCATTCTTGGAGTACTGTGTACAGTTCCAGTTGCCCTGCTATAGGAAGGATATTATTAAATTCAAGAGGGTTCAGAAGAGATTTGGAGCAAGTGAGGACCACAGATGCTAGAGATCAGAAACAAAAGGTGTGGCACTGGAAAAGCACATCAGGTCAGGCAGCATCCGAGGAGCAGGAGAGTTGATGTTTTAAGCATATGCTCTTCATCAGAAAGAGATTTACCAGGATGTTGTCAGGTTAGGAGATATTGAGTTATAAGGAGAGGCCTGATAGGCTGGGACTTTACTCACTGGAGTATAGGAGGTGGAGAGGTTTATAAAATCATGAGGAGCACAAATAAGATGAATAGGAAAGGTCTTTCACCTAGGATGGGGGAGTTCAAAACTAGAGGGCGTACTTTTAAGATGAGAGGGGACAGTTTTAAAAGGGAGCTGAGGGGCAACTTTTTCATATGAGAGTGGTCTGTATGTGAAATGAACTGCCAGAGGAAGTGGTAGATGCAGGTTGAGTTCCAAAATTTAAAAGATATTTGGATAGGAACATGAATAGGAAACATTTAGAGGGATATGGGCCAAATGTAGGCAAGTAGGACTAGTTAAGTTTGGGATACATGGTCGCCATGGAGGAGTTAGGTTGAGGGGTCTGTTTTCATGTTGCGTGACTCTATGTCTCTATAAACCCTTGGTCAACACCAAGCCATTGCGACACATTGTGTCTGGAACTGCAGACAGATTTCATGTTTCTCACCTTGAAGAATTCACAAAGATGGGGATTTAAAAAGTAACTTTCACTTCAACGTGAGGTGTACTGGTGGTACTGAATGTTCTCTTGTGTACCTGTATGGGTTGTGGCATTAGTGTGCTGTGCAGGTCAAGGTCAAAGAATTAACCCTCAACCTCAAGTGCCCATTTGTTGCAGGCAAGGGACATCTCACCCCAGCACTACAAACCAGAGAAAAGAAAACAGCATCAAAAAGAATTTTCTCTCACCCTGTGGGCTGGAATTCAATCTCAGTCGAAAAGAATTGGAACAACTGAACCACAACCAGTTTGAAAACTAAGGATCATGAAGTAGACTAGTCTACTATTAGCATCAATGCTGCCAGTGCCCTCCATTGCAATGGCTGCAACTTTTTTCCATCCACACTTCTTGATGCCACTGTTGGAATATTGCGTGCAATTCTGGTCTCCTTCCTATCGGAAAGATGTTGTGAAACTTGAAAGGGTTCAGAAAAGATTTACAAGGATGTTGCCAGGGTTGGAGGATTTGAGCTATAGGGAGAGGCTGACCAGGCTGGGGCTGTTTTCCCTGGAGCGACGGAGGCTGAGGGGTGAAATTATAGAGGCTTATAAAATCATGAGGGGCATGGATAGGATAAATAGACAAAGCCTTTTCCCTGGGGTCAGGTAGTCCAGAGCTGGAGGGTATAGGTTTAGGGTGAGAGGGGAAATATATAAAAGAGACCTACGGGGCAACATTTTCACGCAGAGGGTGGTGCATGTATGGAATGAGCTGCCAGAGGAAGTGGTGGAGGCTGGTACAATTGCAACATTTAAGAGGCATTTGGATGGGTATATGAATAGGAAGGGTTTGGAGGGATATGGGCCGGGTGCTGGCAGGTGGGACTAGATTGGGTTGAGATATCTGGTCGGCATGGATGAGTTGGACCGAAGGGTCTGATTCCATGCTATACATCTCTATGACTCTATGACCTGGTTACGTTGGGTACATTTTAAAAATAAGTTCATTTGGGTCTGGAAAAATGAAATCTGTAAGGGAAGGGGTCCTTATTGAATTGAATATTCTAGTAACCAAGTGTGAGAGTGGATGATTAAAGAAGGGGATCTGGTTCATCCCTTTTCACCCAGGAACTTTAACAGTTTGGGGCACTCTGGAAGGAATGTAGTGAATTGGGAACCAAGGCAGGGGTCTTGTTGTAACAACTAGAAGAACGTGCAGGGGTAGAGGGAGAAGATAGATTTTTAATCAGGAAGGGAATCAAGGATTATGGGGGAAGGGCAGGAAGGTGGAGTTGAAGGTTATCAGATCAGCCATGACCTCAGGAACTGGTGGAGCAGACTCAATGGGCTGAATGGCCTATTTCTGTTCCTATGTCTTCTAGAACTAAATGAGATGTTCATCTGGACAACTGGCATAGGGCTGAATGGCCTCCCTCTGTGGTTCCAACAATTCTGCGTTTTCTGTACACTTCAGCTCTCTCTGACTGAGCAAGACGAGGCCGTATATCCCAGGTTACAGCTCTAACCAGGAGTTAATGATGATAAAAGTCAAACAAATGTCGATGTGCAAATCACAGCATTTCTCATCTTAGCTCATGGAGTGCTTTGTAAAGCATTATAAAATGTTCTAAAGATCTAACTGCTTTAATGTGCCATGGCTTTCAACCAGGAATTGTGCAGTTTTTAACGTGAGACCTGGGTCATCCGAAGATAGGACCAGGAGGTAGGTCATTCAGTCCTTTGAACCTGTTCCACCATTCAATTAGAATCGGTAACTTGCCTTCTCCCCCTTGCCTTGGATGCATCGCTCCTTTGTTATCTTTCCCAGATCACTGTTGGGCTGCAGTGGGAATCGGACTCTGACCAGTTGCTGAGATACTGGACTCAGAGTGCTGCCTCAATATCTTCCAGGAGCGACACATTGTCTTCATGGCCTGCACTCAGGCCTGAACCTTCTGCACTTTCTGTCCCTTGAGGCAAACGTGCGACTGAGTGTACCACAGCTGACATCTCAGCAGAGCTGGCTGCCTTCCTGCAAGGCAGCTAAAATGTATTTAGTACACACAATAATGGATAGCTTCCAAGATTCAGAGCAAAGTTGGCGGGGGAAGGCACAATGCTGGCAAGCTGAGAATTGCCATAAATAAATATTAAAATGTATGGGGGAAGGGAGGCAACGTTTCTGACTCATTCCCTTCAAAGGTGCTTGGTTTAAAATTACATTGCCTGCCCACCTACTTTAACCAGGATAGTGTGCCAGGCATGATTTGGTTGAGAGGGGGCTTGCGGGACATTGGCTAGTGTCCCTGTCTCTGACCCAGAGTCTTGGGCTCGAGTCAGACTCCAGGACTTGATGACTAAGGAGAGTTTGTGCATAATATGGTCACAGATAAGTTCACTATCAACCTCCACGTCCTTTCAGGATGATGCGAGTAGGAAATTCCTGGTCAGCTGTGTGCTCTAATGACCTTTGGAGCCACTACCATCGCTTCCCATAACTCAAGGTTACAACGTGATTGTAAAAATGTGAGTTGCCACAGCAGCTTCCAGTCTCCCTCCACAGTTCAATAGCATCCTTTTCTCTCCTGTTCCAAAGTCTGAGTGTGCAGGTTGTACTGAATATACCACAATCTAAATTGATTTGTAATACAGTGGGAATGCTGCACTGTTGATATTTTGTCTTCTCCTGAGAATGGCAATGTTCTGAAAACAGCAGGGGAGTTCTCCCAGGTCCACATATGCATATCAGACCTAGTTATGAGCTATTTAGGGGCAGCATGGTGGCTCGGTGGTTAGCACTGCTGCCTCACAGCACCAGGGATCTGGGTTCAAGTCACACCTTGAGCGACTATCTGTGTGGGGTTTGCACAGTTTCCTCTGGGTGCTCCGGTTTCCTCCCACAATCCAAAAGATGTGCAGGTCAGGTGAATTGGCCATGCTAAATTGTCCATAGTATTAGGTGCATTAATCATATGGAGTTAGGTAAATGTTGGGGAATGGGTTACTCTTTGGAGGGTCCGTGCGGACTTGTTGGGCCAAAGGGCCTGTTTCCATACTGTAGGGAATCTAACCTAATTTAATAAACCAAAGAACTGGAAATCTGAAACAAAAACAGAAACGCACCAGAAGTATCTATGGAGAGAAGAATAGAGTTAACATTTTGAGACCTGTGACCCTTAGTCAGCATTGGGAAACTCATGTGTTCTTGCTGCGTGCAAATTGGGAGCCACGTAACCTTAAACTTAACACAACCTGACTTCCTAAATGTACCTCAAATGCTAGAAAATGTTTCAAAATGTCCTGAAGTTAGCAAAGACTTTCCAATACATGTTTACGTTTTCCTTCTTCAAGCACTTATGAAAAATAAGTCTGAAGCAGCCTCTCCTATGATGCATTGGAGTCAGGTTTTGCAAGATTGAACACTATCAACGTAGAAAGGATAATGGAAAAAGATTTGTATTTCAACTCACACTGCAACTTCACGCAATCACAAATGTCAAAATGAATCCATTTGCAACTATTATTTATAAATATTTTAATATTCATTCCTTTCAGTTTAGTCTCCTGATAGTAATCTTACCTCTGATTGTGGATGTTGTGATAGGCATGTGCGTTGTGACCTTGCTGGGACAACATTTGGCAAAGACACCAGGAAAATCTCTCTGCTTCTGCACTGAGTTACATCCAAGCAAGAGGACAGATGGTGCCTTGGTTTTGTGGCTGATTTGAAAGGCAGCTGTTCTGACAGTACAGCATTCCCTCAGTACTGACACTGTAGTGTTAGACCAGAACCTGTGTTAAAGGTTTTTGGAGTGGGCACCGAGTTTTTGTTGTGTTCAAAATAAGATACAGAAATAGGCATGTACAGCAAGCTTTACTCATGAGTGTCCACTAAACATGCCAGAGAAAGTGAACCTTGTTCACTAAAATGTAAACAACTATCTAATGGCATCACAGGGAGGTATTGGCTAAGTGGCATTGTTGCTGGAAGCAGTGACCGCGAGGAGGTTGAGGTGTGCCAGGAAATTCTTTGGTATCAGCTGCTGTTCGGCGGGTTTTCCATCGTTTTATCATCGGAGCTTTTAGATTACTGTCTAATACATGATTGTGGAAAAGGTTGACATTTTTCTCGTTAAAAAAAAACCCATGGATGTTAAAGATCTCATTACCCCATTTTGAAGTAGCGGAGTTGTTCCTTCAACCAAGATCACTGAGGATCAATCCCCAGGACCTGAATGGATAAATCTCTGGGACCTGATGCTGCCTGAACTGCTGTGCTCTTCCAGCACCACTGATCCAGAATCTGGTTTCCAGCATCTGCAGTCATTGTTTTTACCACCATTGTTGCTGGACTGTCTATTCAGAAACAGAAGCGGCAATAATGGGCATTGCAGATGCTGGATATAAGAGTGAAGATCAGAGTGGGGCTGGAAAAGCACAGCAGGTCAGGCAGCAGCCGACGAGCAGGAAAATCGTTGTTTCAGACAAAAGCCCTTTATCAGGAATGAGGCTGGGAGCCTTGGGGGGTGGAGAGATAAATGGGAGGGGGTGGGGCTGGGAAGGTAGCTCAGAGTGCAATAGGTGGATGGGGGTAGGGGTAAAGGTGATAGGTCGGAGAGGAGGGTGGAGCAGATAGGTGGGAAAGAAGATTGATAGGTGGGACAGGACATGAGGACAGCGTTAATTCAGAGAGCTAGATAATGTTCTGCGGACTTGGGTGTGAGTCCTGTCATAGTAGATGGTAGAATTTGAATTCAATACAAAAAATCTGGAATTCATCAGCTAATGAGGGCCATGAATCCATTGATGATTATCAGGAAAAACCCATCTGGTTCACTACGTCCTTCTGGGAAGGAATCTGCCATCCTTACCTGGTCTGGCCGACATGTGATTCTAGACCCACAGTCGTGTGAGTGACTTAAGTAGGCAAGATGGTAATGAATGCTGGCTTAGCCAGCCATGTCCTCATCGCTTGAAACAACAAGTTAAAAAAAAATCACAAGTCTTAATTGCTATGAAACGACCTTAGAAAGTGAGGACTGCAGATGCTGGAGGTCAGAGTTAAAAGGTGTGATGCTGGAAAAGCACAGCAGGTCAGGCAGCATCCCAGGAGCAGGAGAATCGACATTTTGAGCATAAGCCCTTCATCAGGAATGTGGGTGGCCCCAAGGGGGCTGAGAGGTATGTGGGAGGTCGGTGGGACTGGGGGGAGGGTAACTGGGAATGTGAAAGGTAGATGAAGGTTGGGGGTGATGGTGACAGGGCAGAGCAGAGGGTAGTGGATAGGTGGGAAGGAAGATGGGCAGGTAGGACAGGTCAGAAGGGTGGGGCTGAGTTGGAAGGTTGGATCTAGGATAAGGTGGGGGGAAGGAAGATGAGGAAACTGGTGAAATCGACATTGATTTCAGGTGGTTGGAGGGTCCCAAGGTGGAAGATGAGGTGTTCTTCCTCCAGGCGTCGGGTGGTTAGGGTTTGGTGGTGGAGGAGGCTCAGGATTTGCATATCCTTGGCGGAGTGGGAGGCAATGTTGAAGTGTTCGGCCACAGGGCGGTGGGGTTGTTTAGTGCATGTGCCCCAGAGATGTTCTCGGAAATGCTCTAAAGTTTGGCGTCCTGTATTCTCAATGTAAGGCAGACAACATCGAGAGCAATGGACACAATTGATGTGGAGCTGCAGGAAGATCTCTTTGGGACCTTAGACAGAGGTGAAGGGAGAGGTGTGGGCACAGGTTTTGCACTTTTTGCAGTGGCAAGGGAAGGTGCCGGGAGAGAATGGTGGATTGGTGGGGGCAAGGACCTCACCAGGGAGGTGTGGAGGGAAGAGTCTCTGCAGAGCGCAGATAGAGATGGGGAGGGAAATATATTTCTGGTGGTTGGATCTATTTGTAGGTAGCAAAAATGGCAGAGGATGATGTGTTGTATCTGGAAATTGGTGGGTGGAAGGTGTTGTGGTTGGGGAGGGATTCAGGACAGAGCTGCGTGAAGTGGAGGATATATACTGGAGGGCATGGTTGACCACATGGGAGGGGAAATTGCGATTCTTGAAGAAGGAGGTCATCTGGGATGTTGTGGAGTGGAATTGGCCCTCCTGGGAGCAGATGTGGTGGATGCAGAGGAATTGGAAGTAAGGAATAGTGTTTTTACAGGAGGGGGGTGGGAGGAGGAAGCTGTGGGAGTCAGTGAGTTTGAAGTAGATATCCATATTTGGTCGGTTGCTGGAAATGAAGATGGAGAGGTCCAGGAACGGGAGGGAGGTGTCTGAGATGGTCCAGGTGATCTTGAGGTCAGGGTGCAAGGTGTTCATGAAGTTGATGAACTGTTCAACCTCCTTGTGGGAGCACAAGGTGGCGCCGATGCAGTCATTGATGTAAGGGGGGAAAGGTGGGGAGGGGTGCCGGTATAACCGTGAAAGATGGACTGTTCCATGTACCTGGTGAAAAGGCTGGCATAGCTGGGGCCCATGTGGGTGCCCATGGATACCTCTTTCAGACCAAAGTGTCCTTCCTCAAGGACCGCAATTTCCCCTCCCACGTGGTCGACGATACTCTCCAGCGCGTCTCCTCCACTTCCCACATCTCTGCCCTTGAACCCCTCCCCTTCAATCGCAACAAGGACAGAACCCCCTCGTCCTCACCTTCCACCTCACCGACCTTCAGATACAACGCATTGCTTTGGTGACCCTCCAGCCACACCGGATCAATGTTGATTTCACCAGTTTCCTCATTTCCCCTCCCTCACCTCATCACAGATCCAACCCTCCAACCTGGCACTGTCCTTTTCAACTATCCCACCAGTCTATCTTCGTTCCCAACTATCCGCTCGATCCTCTTCTCCAACCTATCACCATCACCCCCCCCATCTTCATCTACCTATTGCATTCCCAGCTACCATCGCCCAGCTCCCCCTCCCATTTATCTTTCAACCTCGGCAGTATTAAACAATTACTTTAACAAGCTTGGAGTCTCATTCCTTCAGATTTTGGTTATTACTGGAGATCTCTTCATTATTTTTAATTACTGTCACCTTTTCATCTGTCTCTTCATCCCACCTCTCTTTCCCTCTCTGTATTTCTGACTGCATTTTGAACTAAATGCTCTGTTTTAGATTTGGTCCCTCAACATAATTGGTTGAAATGTTGTTGCTGGCTTCAACTCACACACATTCCGAATCCCTGATCGAGGGATTGACAGTTAAATGCGACAAGAGCTGGAGAGCTCATGTGAATGTTGCAAAGGAGAATGATGAGGGCAACCCACTTACTTGCTGACCTCAAAGCCCCAGCCATCGCAGTCACGGTTTGATTGGCAACTGACCAGAGAAAACCTTTGTCAACATATCGAAAAGGTCGCAGTGCATATGCTGATCAGAGGGAACCTTCTCCCAACCTTCTGACTCAGGGTTAAAATTTATATCAATGGAGGTAACGCACAGCTGAAAGAAGGAAACGGGAAATAAATAAATAAACGGAACACAGTTCTGCACAATGTAGGAAATCTTGGCACCTATCCAATTCTGCCCAGAGGAGCTATTCATGTTTATGCAGTTGATTCTAACAGAATCCGTGTTCGCAAGGACGTGAGAATTCAGGCCGCACTGTGAATTATTTGGACGCAAAGGAAATAGGCAATTAAAGGGGTTATTTTAAGTGCTTTCTATTGAAATACACATAATTTACAGCACAGATTTGGCCAAACAGATCCATTTGCGCTCCACATGAGCCTCCTGTCACTCTTCTGTATCTAATGCTGCCAGCACATGCTCCCCCCCGGACTTGCTTTTCAATAGCGAGTTTTGAGAAGATTTGTAGCTCAGGTTGAGGTTTTGGATGTAGGTTTGCTCGCTGAGACGTTTCGGTACCTTACTAGGTAACATCTTCAGTGGACCTCATGTGAAGCACTCACTGGAAATTCTTGCTTTCTATTTATATGTTTGGGTTTCTTTGGGTTGGTGATGTCATTTCCTGTGGTGATGTTATTTCCTTTGGTGATGTTATTTCCTTTGGTGAGGTTACTTCCTGGTCCTTTTCTCAGGGGGTGGTAGATGGGGTCTAACTCTATTTGCTTTTAAATGTATCCATGTCATTCACCTCAATCACCCAATATGGTGATGTGTGTATAAACACCAGCAGGGACTTGTTGGGCCGAATGGCCTAGTCCTGTACAGTGTGTCCTGTGAGTTCCATGCCTTCACTACACTCTGTGCAAAGTGATTGTGAGGGGACGGGAGACAGTGGCGTGGCACTAGACTGGTAATTAATCAACGTTTCGAGAGTGTGGTGCTGGAAAAGCACAGCAGGCCAGGCAGCATCCGAGGAGCAGGAGAATCGATGTTTTGGGCATAAGCCCTCTAGCCTCTGACATCCTCACTTTCCCCGAATTAATCAATGCTTGTCAATTAGCCACAGGTTGGTAATATAGGCTCAAGTATAGGCAAGGTGGTGGTTTATTGCTGGACTGTTAATCCAGTCACCCAAGCCACTACTCATTTTGAAGAAGGGTCAATGTTAACTCTGCTTTCTCCCCACAGGTGCTGACAAACCTGCTGGCTTTCTTCAGTAATTTTGAATTTTGTCTAAAAAAAAGTTGGATTGTGTGCGTGAGTGTATAGACCTTCCAAAATGGCTACTCAGAAGAAACATAGGCAACTGGGCGATTCCAGCCACATATCAGGAGTGTTTCCATTGAGCTTTGTGGAAAAGGAGAAGAAGCAGGCTGGGAACTGTACGAGAGAGACTCAAGGATTCACTCCTCCCCAAATCCCAAAGACATGCTGCCAGAGAATAGTTCAGTTCCACAAAAAAATCTGGAATTCAGAGTCTAATGATGACCACAAGTTAACTGCTGGGAGAGAAATGCCAACTGTCAATGTGCTCTGTGATGCCATTCTATCAGAATGCACTGCCAGTCTATCAAGGAGGTACCAGGATGGTCATGGGAGTTGGCAGATGCCACGGATGAGGGGTGTCTTTGTCTAGCGCTTGTGGTCTGGGTGACACTTTGATTGAGTGTAGCACGGAGGCTCTTAGGGGCGAAGTGTGACTGGAATCCACCAGGTCCCTGCTCTGGCAACTCCCTTGTTGAGTTTGTTTTATTATGCTTAATCAGATAGGAAGCTGAATACTGAAATGTTTAACGAAACAATAACTCCCCCTTAACTGCTGCCGAGTGAGAAACTCACCACTTCGCTTGTGAAAAGCATAAAAAGGTGGTGCCATTGTGATGGGCCTGCCTGGACTTTTCATCCAATTCTGTCACAAATCTCAACATAGTCCACGTTCCATAGACCTTTGTTATATTCCACCCATTGTCTCAGCAGGTAGCGACCACTCGAATGTCATCAGAACCGCGCCCCCCGCATCACGTTCACTAATACCCTTCAACGAATGGAATCTGCCATCCATACCCAGTGTGGCCTCCATGTGACTCCAGACCCACAGCAATGTGGCTGACTCTGAACTGCCCTCAGAAATGCCCTAACAAGCCCATCAGTTCAAGGGCAGTTAAGGATGGGCAACAAATATTGGTTTTAACCAGTGACACCTACATCCACAAATGAATAAATTAAAACATGATGAAGTTCAATATAGAGAGTTGTAAGATGTAATGTTTTAAAACAAAGGACACAGAGAGACAAATGTGGAAAAAAAAGGTACAACTATGAAATGAGTGTAAGAACAGAGAAACCTGTCTTCATTTGTGGATAAATTATTGAACGTGGCTGAACAGGTTGAGAGAGCAGTTAATAAATTGCATCCCAGGGAAGGTGTGGGCCTAATGGTACTATCACTAGGACCTATTAATCCAATGGTCCCAGGCAATGTTCCAGGGTACTGGGTTCACAGCAGGTCTAATGGCGATCTTGAAGCGGTCCATTTATGTAAAACCCTATCTGGTTCACTCACAGCCTCTGGGGAAGAAAACTGTGATCCTTACCTGGTCTCATCTACATGTGACTCCAGACCTACAGCAATGTGGTTGACCCTTAACTGCCCTCTTGGCAATTAGGGATGGGTAATAAATGGCCAGTTATGCCCACATTCCGTGAATGCATTCCAAAAAAACAATCAAACTTCTGCTTTATTAATAGCAGCATTGAGTATAAGAGCAAGGATTTGTGCAAAATGCTTGTTAGACCTCAATAGTGTGTCCAGTTCTGGGCACCGCGCTTTAGAGAGGATGCGAAGGCATTGCAGAGAGTGCAGAGGACACTCATGAGAATTGTTCTGAGGACATTTTAGTTTTGAGGAAAGATTGTAGAACTTGGGAACTGTTCTTCTTGAAAAGAAGGAGTCTGAAAGAAGATTGGATGGAGGTTTTTAAAACCATGGGCAAGTTGGAAAGAATGAAACAATTCCTGGGTCGTGAGAGGATGTAAAATGAGAGGGAATCAATTGGAAGCAATTAGTAGAAGTAACAAAGTGACATGAAGAAAAATGTCTTCACACAGCGAGTGCCTGAGGGTATGGTGGAGGCAGGTTCATTCAAGATTTTTAGAGAATCAGATTTTTATTAGACGAGGAAGACCGAACAGCGCTGTGACAATCCTGTAAGACATTGCAGGTTGTTCATTCTACCTCAGGTCAGGAGAGGAGTGACAGAACTTTCCAGAAAGATGTTGTTCAGTTTACTAAATGTTCCTCAGTGCTGTGGCTCCTGTGTGCAGGTTAGAAATTTAGTTTGTAATTCACCTAGCAACGGCCACTTGTTGGGAAGTATAGTATGTTTTTCTGTAGATTATTCTCTGTTGTTTTGTTCCAGATTGTGTTGCTGGCCCAAGTGATTAGCTGAATCGTGATATAAGGATTTGTAAATGCAATCTGTTTATCTGAAGTTTACAGTGTTCTGATTCAGTGTAACCCTATAGGGTAGATAAAGCACTTTCATAATAACCAGGAGTGAAGAGTAATTAAAAATCTCTCAGGATGTACTCTCCAAGCCAAACTGTGGGATGAACTCCTGAGGTCTGAGTGTACAAAACCTGCTGACCTTATTGCAGGTGAGACATTGAAACAATGTTCCTGGTACTATCCCATAAAAAATCCCTCGGCACCATTTCAAACAAGGGCAAAGGAGATCTTCTCCAGTTCCTTAACAAATATTTATCCCTCAACCAATATTAAGTGAAGATAAAACTATGGATTGTCTGGATGTTTTTACATTACAATTTGTAATGCTGCACTGCCAACTCTGCAACAATGATTGCAAGGACTTCCTCACCCATGAAGTGCCTTGACCCATTCCTGGGGCATGCAAGTCACTATATAAATGCAATTTCTTCATCTCTTTAGTCAGAAAGTTCAAGGGAGTCATATGTCAGCAACTTTTCTCCTGAATCAATGATGACTTGTTGTTTGTTCCCTTAGTTTCACAGAGAATACCCTCAGGTTTACTTTCGATAAACAATGCTTCACATGGAATAGAGAAATATTCCTCACCAGGATGTGGACATTGCTGGCTTTACCAGCATTATCACCAATCACTAGTTGCCCTTGATGGGTATTTTCTTGAATCGCAGCAGTTCATGGATATAGAGAAACACAGCGCTGTTAGGAGGACAGCTCCAGGAATTTGATGCAGTGACACTGAAGGAACACTGATATATTTCCAAATCAGGATGGTGACTAGTTTGGAGGGGAATGTGCAAGGGCCTGTGTTCCCTTGTATCTGCTGCCCTGGTCCTTCTGGATGGAAGTGGTCATGGGTTTGGAAGGTGCTGCCTGAGGAGCCTTGGTGAGATTCTGCAGTGCATCTTGAAGATGGTCCTCACTGCTGCTAGTGAGAGATGGAGGGAGTGAATGCTTCAGCACTTACTGTCTTCACCTCAGACCTGCAGGTCTTTGTTTTACTTTGAGTAAATATTCAAGGCGGTGGATGGGATGCCAGTCAAGTGGGTTGCTTTGTCCTGCATGGCATTGAAGGTTGGTGATTTTGGTCAGAGATAGAAGTCCCTCCGGGGTGTAAATGAAGGCTGCTGGCCAGTCTGGGGATGCAAGCCTGGCCCCAGAGCACACCAGTATCCTCTACTGTGACCACATAGATGGTGCCAAAATACCGGATGTTATGTTTGCTCTAGTTTAGCCACTAACCTCACTCCACAGGAGAAAGATGGTGATGCCTCTTCATCACAACCCTGTCCCCAGTAGAGGAGAGGACAGGACAGCAAACAGGACACAAAGGGTTACAGTTCATTGGAGCGGGATATTGTGAGAATGCTGCCCCTTTAACAAGGTTATTTTGTCCTTGAGTTTTTTTTAAGCAGGGTCATAAAGGCAGAGGTGCTGAAATGTCTGGGTGACAGACTAGTTTATCAATAGCAGGGGAGTGGCCAGTTCTCCCAGTTCAGGTGTCTTTCTAGTTCCTTTTAGCTGTAACAGTGAGATGCTGCTGCTGTTCAGAGAAATGTTCCAAGCTTCAGCAGATGATTCTTGACTGGCTATTCTCTCTACAAGCTCTCCTGCCAATGAGAACCTGTGTTTGAATTTATCTTTCACCAAGGGGTGTGTTTAAGGGATATTACAGGAATTGGAACAGCTCCTTAGTTAAGTTGCGGTATCGCGTTGGTTGAGTTTCAAATAGTTGTTTTTCTAAATTCTATTTTCTTTTGCTCGTGTTTCAACTGTAGTGTTTAAATAAACTCTGTTTTGCTTAAAGCCGAGTGGTTTGACCAACTGCATCACTCCTGGAATATCCACTTTATGTGTGCTTTTAAAATAAGAAGAGTTAGGGTATGGGCAAGCTTCTTAGCATATTTTGAGGGGTTTGGCCTGCTCCATAACAATACTGTTAGATGAATGTAAATCACTTTAGAAACTCCACCTCCATAAATTCCTGAAGGACTGGAAAATGCAAGGTTACAGAAATAAGGTAGGGGTAGGGTCTGGGTGGGATGCTCTTCAGAGGGTCAGTGAGAACTTGATGGGCCATATATCCTGCTTTCACACTGTAGGGATTCTATGACGCATTGGACTTACAGGGAAATCCTACTTGGAGAGTATTATGAGCAGATCTGGGCACCACACCTTCGGAAGGATACATTTGGAGGGAGTAAAATGTAGGCTTGCGAGAATGGCACCTAGACATCAGGGCTATGAGGAGAAATTGCCCAAAGTAGGCCTGTTTTTCTAGAATTTATAATTTTAAGGGAGTGATCCAATTGAAATCTGCAAGGTATTAGCAGCAAAAGGCAAACTATTTCCAGTGGTCAGGGATTTAATAACGAAGGGCATAGCTGGAGAATTAGGGCCAGGCTGTTCAGGAGAGACATTATATCCACTTCTACACACAAAAGGTGGTAGAAATTCATTTCCACAAATGGTGGTGGATACTGGATCAGTTGTTAATTTTAAATCTGAGATAGATAATTCTTTTGTTAAACAAAGTGATATGGAGCAAAGGCAGGTCTATGGAGTTTTGTCACAGGTCAGCCATGATCTCGTTGAATGGCTGTACAGGCTTGAGGGGCTGAATGGCCTACCTTTGGTCCTATGTTCTCCATCTCTTGCTTCCTTTAAGACACTCCTTAAAGGTGTTTCCTTCTTTGTATTCTTCCACAAGATGTTGATATCTTTGGCAAAGCCAGCTTTTGCTGCCCATCCCAAGTTGCGAACGTATGAAATCCGCCCAGAAGATCACTCAGGAATGGGTGGAATTGAACCCAGGTCTCTGGCACTGTCAGGCAGCCATGTTACCCACTGATCCACCATGCCACCCTCTGCACTGTGCTAGTGGATGCTACATGCTCCCTTCCCATGGACAGCAGTGTGATGACGTAATGCAGTAGAGGGGTCAGACAGTCGCATACTGAGGCTTCCTCCACAACCCACTGTTGATGGACACCTTGGCTAGGCTCAGGAGCAAGGCCATGGGGAGTCCTCTGATCCTTCTGCCCCTCCCCTACCTTTCCCACTGAAGGTGCCTATGGAGCAGAAAAATAAGGCTGAAACAACCCAGAATTAAAACAGCCTTTCTGAAGGACTAAACAGGGGCGATACATGGTGATATTCAAATTGAACTGCTCTGCACTATTTGAATTGAATTGAGTTGAACTTATTGCCATGTGTACCGAGGCACAGTGAAAAGCTCCAGGTCACAAAACAATGGCCTGTACTTGGGGGACCTACTTAATTTCCTATTGCATGGCACAGCTTGGGGGATAATGCTCAATTCCCCCAGATCCTCACTGGGACGAGGGAGAAACTCTTCCTACACGGAGTGCTCCACTGGGGAACTCTGCCATCGAAGGTGAGGCAATTATGTGAAGGAATATCCAGGCAGCAGATAAAAGAGAGGAAGTGAAGAGAGCCCATCAATACAGGAAATATCCCTGTTCCATTTTCAAGGGAATTTTCCAAAGACAGCTCAAATGCCGGGTCCTGAGGGAAGGTTTGGTCTCTGAATCCAACATTAAGTGGATGGATGGAGTTCAGTTGATTCGAAGCTCACTGCACTCTTGAGCCATCTCGATCCCCTGTGCAATCCCGGGGCTAGGTATCATAATCATAGAATAGAATTCCTACAGTGTGGAACCAGGCTCTTTGGCCCAACATGTCCACACCAACCCTCCAAAGAATAACTCACCCAGATCCATCCTCCTATTACTTTATATTTAGACCTGACTAATGCATCTAACCTATATATCTCTGAAAACTATGGGCGATTTAGCATGGCCAATTCAACTAACCTGCTCATCTTTCGATTGTTGGAGGAAACCAGAGCACCCAGAGGAAACCCATACAGACACGGGGAGAACATGCAAACTCCACACAGATAGTCATCTGAGGCTGAAATTGAACCCAGGTCTCTGGTGCCGTGAGGCAGCAGTGCTAACCACTGAGCCACCATGTTGCCCATGTACTATGAGGCAGCAACGTTTACCACTGAACCACCGTGCATTACTCAGGAAGCTCTGGGATAGCCTGGACCTTGGACTAGACAATGACTGACACTGTAATAGCTAAATACATTCATCCAATCTGTTCCCTTTGTCCTGAACCCTGCTGCTCTCCCAACACCGCTCCCTGAGGCCTGGTCATTCCAGCATTCCAAACCCTCTCCTCTAACAGACACCCCTCTGTGTTTTTACGTCAATCACTCAGAAAAAAAAGCCACAGCCCAGTCCGTGCAATGTGATCAAGACCAAAACTTCAGGTCCAGACACAAGTTGGGTGATTCCTGGAAGAAGGTGTGAGGACTCATCAACTCCAGAAACATGTCATTCCTGAGGGTATGCCCTGACGGATGAAGTACATTCCTCAGGGAACACCTTCTGAAAGAGCGCTCAGTGTATATGCTTAGACGGGAAGAATTGCTCACTTGTGCAACACCTCACAGAAATGAAGGAGCATAAATCCAATGGCAGAGAAAAGTCTTATGCCCGAAACATCGACTCTCCTGCTCCTCGGATGCTGCCTGACCTGCTGTGCTTTTCCCAGTGCCACACTTTTCCACTCTGACTCTCCAGCATCTGCAGTCCTCACTTTCTCCTAGTGCAGAGAAAAGGCAGGAAATTGGCACAAGGTACTAGAACTACTGCAGGCACAATTGGCCAAATGGCCTCTTTCTGCCCTGTAACAATTCTGTGGCCCTTCATCAGGAGCACCTATCCACATTCTGATAGCACCTGGAATGGGGTAAAATGATGTCACGCGCAGCTGAAATGGGTCAGCTGTTCCATTTGTCTTCTCTGGCTCAAGCACTTGGCTGGAAAGGTAGGTTTTAGGAAGAGGGAGAAGGTAAAGAAGAGAGGTTTAGGGACGGGATCCGAGTCTTGACAGTTGCAGGTTCAACTGCCCTGATGATGGGGAAAACGAAGTGGCTGGGGTGGGTGGAGGGGTGTGTGTGTGGGGGGAGGCGCGGAACCAGAACTGGAAGAACACAATGTTCTCAAAGGGTAGCTACAATCTGGAGGTGCTGGTGTTGGACTGAGGTGGACAAAGCTCAGAAGTCATACAATGCCAGGTTATAGTCCAGCAGGTTTATTTGAAATCGCAAGCTTTCGGAGCACTGACCTAATGAAGGAGCTTGTGATAGATAATGCAGTCAGATCGGGTGTGGAGGAATCAAAAGCAACAAGGAGAAGCTTGAATTTAAGGCCTTTGTGGACCAGGAACTAGTGTCAGTAAGCGGGTTCAAGGCCTGGGAGGGTGTAAAATACAGGTGCTGGAGAGTACATTGAAACTTATGCATTTAGGAGCAGGAGCAAGCTCCTTGCTGCCTCGAGCTGGCTCCACCGTTCGATTAGATTGTGATTGACCCCCAACCCCTGTTTCCCTGCTTATCCAGGAGACCACATAACATCGGAACTGGAGGAGGCCCTTCAGTCCTTCAAGCCTGCTCTGCCCTTCCGACATTCCTCACTTTCCCATCCTTTCCCCATAACTGTTAATTCCCTGGCTGACCAAGGGTCTATCTATCTCACCCTTGAATATAATTTAAGGAGCCTTTTCCCACAGTCAAGTTCCAAAGACTCTCAAAGGCATTCTGACAGAAGAGATTCCTCTTCATCTCATTGGTGCCCCTTTATTCAGAGACTGTGCTGTCTGGTCCTAAACTCTCCTCTGAGGGGAAACATCTTGCCAGCATTTACCCTGTCAAGCCCCTTGAGAACTTGATGGGTTCCAAATAGATCACCTCTCGCTCTCCTAAACACCAGTGAGTAGATGCCCTTTGTTTCCCTTGTCAGTCAATTCCATCTCTGCCTCGAAATATTCAATCACATCTTTGATGAAAACTGGTTTATGGAATGTGTAGAAAGGGAGGTTACAGCAATGGGGCACAGACTGAAAAAAGAACCTTCAGCGTTTATGATGATCCAAGCTACATTTCCTGCTGTTTGAAGATAATCTGAAAAATCTTCTTCATGCGGGCTGCTCAAACGATGCTCAATTTAGCAGAAACATGTTCCCTTCCATTTCATGGCTTCTTAGCAACTGGGAATAATTATGGCTGGGTTGCTATGGGAATCTCCTCAAAGGACACCAGGATTGGCTCCAGGGTGTGCAATATAGCTGATGATGTTTGATAAATATTTATCCGGAACTGTGACATATTAACTGCCAGTGAACAGGGGAAGGTCAATACTTTAAAAAAAGGGACATCTGTTACTTTTACCACAGTAGCGTCAGCAAGCTAACTGTTTGGTCAAGCAAACATTGCCAGATAACTCATTTAAACCAACCAAAGCAAGGAGTAGCTGCAAAGGGGAACTGCTAAACATTTGGTCAAATTAACCTGTGCAAAGACACCGATGAATAGGAACGGTGGTTGTAGGAAGCAGGGCAAGATTTCCTTTAGTCCCTCTATATCTTGCAAAATGTTGACATAGTAAAGGTTTTAATTATCTCGGACAGTTGGAGGAAATCTCTCTTTCTCATAGCAGCCAGGTTGTATTCATCATAAGGAGATAGTGTTTAGTGGACACAGGAGCTTACAGGAGCTCTGTTAATTAACAGATCAGTGGTGAAGGTTCATAGATGTGATACTCAATATGTATTCGCGTAACAGGATGTGAAGCATCTGCAATTGCTTTCCTGTTTCTCTCTTATTTTGATGTACTCTTGTTGCCACAAACCCTATCAAATTGCACTAGCTCTGAAAATGGCATGGCTAGATAGTTGTGGTTAGATACGAGCTGAAAATGTGTTGCTGGAAAAGCGCAGCAGGTCAGGCAGCATCCAAGGAACAGGACATTCGACGTTTCTGATTGATTCCTGATGAAGGGCTCATGCCCGAAACGTCGATTCTCCTGCTCCTTGGATGCTGCCTGACCTGCTGCACTTTTCCAGCAACACATTTTCAGCTCTGATCTCCAGCATCTGCAGTCCTCACTTTCTCCTAGTTGTGGTTAGATAGCAAGGGCTATAACCTCATTTATGTACATCCAGGCCCTTGGTTGTGAATGGGTTCCATTCCTGAGTCTGTTCACATGTCGATTTGTACCCAAGTTGGAACACAATGCAGGACAATATAAAGTAGCCTCTCATAAGTCGGGCAAATGTTCATATGTCATAAAGTCATACAGCACGGAAACAGGTCCTTCAGTCTAACCAGTCCATGCTGACCATATTCCCAAACTAAACTAGTGCCACCTGCCTGCACCTGGCCCATACCCCTCCAAACGTTTTCTATTCATGTACTAATCGAAATGTCGTTTAAATATTGTAACTATACCTTCATCCATCACTTCCTATGGAAGTTCATTCCACACACGAACCACTCTCTGTGTAAAAAAATTGCTTCACATGCCTTTTTAAAATCATTCTCCTCTCACCTTAAAAAAACCCCAAGTTTTGCCTTTTGCAGCACCTTGTGTTTATCTAAATTAACCTCCACCTGCCACTCCCTTCTCCCCTCTCACCTTAAACCTATGCCCTCTAATTTTATAGACATCTAGCAGGTCACCCCTCAGTGACTTATGCTCCAGGGATAGAAGTCCCAGCCTATGACCTTATAAAGATTTACAAAATTATGAGAGGCATGGATGGGACAAATAGGCAAAGTTTTTTCCCGAGGGAAGGGGAGTCCAGAACTAGAGGGCATAGGTTTAGGGTGAGAGGGGAAAGATATAAAAGAGACCTAAGGGGCAACTTTTTCACGCAGAGGGTGTACGTGTATGGAATGAGCTGCCAGAGGATGTGGTGGAGGCTGGTACAATTGCAACATTTAAGAGGCATTTGGATGGGTATATGAATAGGAAGGGTTTGGGGGGATATGGGCCAGGTGCTGGCAGGTGGGACTAGATTGGGTTGGGATATCTGGTCGGCATGGATGGGTTGGACCGAAGGGTCTGTTTCAATGCTGTACATCTCTATGACTCTATGACTCTCTATCCAACTTCTCCTTATAACTCAAACCTTCCAGTCTAGGTAGCTTCCTGGTAAATCCTTCTGCACTCTTCCGAGTTTGATATTATCCTTTCTATAGTAGGTCGACCAGAACTGCACGCAGTATCTGAAAAAATATGAAAGAGACAGTAGGGGAAAACACAACTGACTCTTCCATCAAACCTGCCCCGTGCTGAATATAGGAGCAAATTACTGCAGATATTGGAATCTGTACAGAAAACAAAAAATGCTGGAGATCACAGTGGGTCAGGCAGTGTCCAGGGAGAGAAAGCAAGCTAACGTTTTGAGCCAAGATGACTATTCATCAGAGCTCTGGATGAAGAGTCATTTATACTGGAAACATGAGCTTGTTCTCTCTCCACAGACACTGCCTGACCCACTGTGATCTTCAGCATTTTTTGTTTGCTGCTCCATGCTCATGAGGGTTGAAAAATTATGACCAGAGACCTCCTTACTCACCAACTGGTTGCAATCCTGAACCATCATAGAATCCCTACAGTGTGGAAACAGGCCATTTGACTTAATTGGTCCATGACCCTCCGAAGAGTAACGCACCCAAACCCATTCCCCGACCCTACATTTACCCCTGACTAGTGCACCCAACCTACACATCCCTGAATACTATGGGACGGTTTAGCATAGCTGGTCCACCTAACCTGGATTGTGGGAGGAAACCGGAGCACCTGGAGGAAACCCACACAGATATGGGGAGGACGTGCAAACTCCACACAGTCACCTGAGGCTGGAATCGAACGCACGTCCATGGCACTGCGAGGCAGCAGTGCCAACCACAGAGCCACCTTGCTGCACCAACTCTCGAATACCTCTGCCTAGATCTCTCTACCTCACCTCTTTTTTCTCTTCAAGGCTCTCTTGAAAGATCCCCCCATGATCAAGCTTTTTTTCCAAACGAGGCATCATTATTTGTCTTGCAGTCTTTCTTTGAAGTGATTATTTTTATGAAGGTGCAGGAGGATTCATGAACCAACAACTTATGAGCACTCATATGTGACCTCATACAGTGGTGCAATTTTAAATATCTGATCGCATATAGACAAGGTGGTTAAGAAGGTGTTTAGCACGCTTACCTTCATTGCTTAGTCCTTTGAGTACGGGAGTTGGGACATCATGTTGAGGTTGTACAGGACATTAGTGAGGCCTCTTCTGGAATACTGTGCCCAGTTCTGGTCACCCTATTACAGGAAGGATATTATTAAATAGGAAAATGTTTGGAAGAGATTTAGATTAGATTACTTACAGTGTGGAAACAGGCCCTTCGGCCCAACAAGTCCACACCGACCTGCCACCCACCCATACATTTACCCCTAACCTAACACTACAGGCAATTTAGCATGGCCAATTCACCTGACCCGCACATCTTTGGACTGTGGGAGGAAACCGGAGCACCCGGAGGAAACCCACGCAGACATGGGGAGAACGTGCAAACTCCACACAGTCAGTCGCCTGAGTCGGGAATTGAACCTGGGTCTCAGGCGCTGTGAGACAGCAGTGCTAACCACTGTGCCACCGTGCCACCCACATTTACCAGGATGTTGTTGGGAATGGAGGGTTTGAGTTATAAAGAGAGGCTGGTTGGGCTGAGACTTTTTTACTGGAGTGTCGTAGGTTGAGAGGGAACTTGATAGAAGTTAAGAAAATAAGGAAAGGTACAGACAGAATTAACAGTGGCTGTCCTTTCCCTAAAATGGGGAATTTCAAGACCAGGGGCACATTTTTAAGGTGTGAGGTGAAAGCTTTAAAAAAGACATGAGGGGAACATTTTTTCACACAGGAAGTGGTTTGCTTGTGGAATGAACTTCCTGACAAAGTGATGGTTGCGGGTATAATTGCAACGTTTTAAAGATATTTGGATGGATACATGAATAGGAAAAGGTTGGAGTGACATGGGCCAGGAACAGGCAGGTGGGACTAGTTTAGTTTGGAATTATGGTCAGCATGGACTGGGTTGGACCAAAGGGTCTGTTTCCGTGCTGCATGACTTGATGACTCTACGTGTATTGTTCCTAGCAATATTCACAGTCTGCCCTTTTTTTTAGATTACTTACAGTGTGGAAACAGGCCCTTCGGCCCAACAAGTCCACACTGACCCACCGACCCTACATTTACCCCTAACACTACGGGCAATTTAGCATGGCCAACTCACCTAACCTGCACATTTTTTTTGGACTGTGGGAGGAAACCCACACAGACACTGGGAGAACGTGAAAACTCCACACAGTCAGTCGCCTGAGTTGGGAACTGAACCCGGGTCTCTAGCACTGTGAGGCAGCAGTGCTAACCACTGTGCCACTGTGCTGCAGGGTGCTAGCCTAGTTTACCTGCTCAGGTACAGAAGTGAATGAAATGACGAACTTACATTCATATGGCACCTTTCACAACTTCCGGATGTCCCAAGCCCATTGGATATTAATTCCTCCAGCATCTGGAGATAGGTTGAAGCATTAGAATGTTTCTTTATCTGCATAGGTGTATCTTTTTCTGCCTTCACCAATATCTCAGGCAGTGACTGTGACTATTCACTATGTATAAACATTTTTTTCTCATTTGGCAGTGGCCCTTTTATCATTCTTTTACTGTATTGTCTTCTGACCCTCAACCCTTGCAATAATGGGTACAGTTTCTCTCTATCACTGGGATGATCTCCAATATGGAGGGCTGTCTTATGAGCAAAGGTTAAACCAGTTGGGACTCTACTCACTAGAGTTGAGAAGAATGAATGTGATCTCATTGAAACATAAGGAATTCTTAAAGGGCTTGACAGGATAAATGTTGAGGGGATGTTTCCCCTCATGGGAGATTCCAGGAGCAGAGGGTATAGTCTCAGAATAAAGGGGCACCAATTTAAGGCTGAGATGAGGAAGATATCTTTTCTTGGAGGGTTTTGTGGTTTCGGAAATCCTTGCCCCAGAGAGCGGGGTGCATTTAAGGCTGAGGTAGATAGATTCTTGACTAGTCGGGGAATCAATGGTTCTGGGGAAAAGACTAGGCAGTGGATGTGAGGAATGTCAGACCAGCCATGATCCTATTGAATGTTGGAGCAGGCTCGAGGGGCAGAATGGCCTACTCCTGTTCCTATTTCTTATCGTCTACAGTTTTTAGACCCCTCGGGAATTTGAGCGGTTCTACCAAATTACCTCTCGACCTTCACTTTGCTAAGGAGAAAAATCCCTATTTAAACTGCACCAATGATGTAGCAACAATTACCATTTGCAGGAAAGAATTCCAAACATCTCCCCACCGTTGAAGATCTATTTGTTATTTTCATCCCCAAATGTTTGGCTCTACTTTTTAAACTGTCTGCTGCTACTCTTCCCATGCTGAAGAAATAGATTAGATTACTTACAGTGTGGAAACAGGCCCTTTGGCCCAACAAGTCCACACCGACCCACTGAAGCAAAACCAACCCATATCCCTACATTTGCCCCTTACCTAACACTACGGCCAATTTAGAATGGCCAATTCACCTGACCTGCACATCTTTAGACTGTGGGAGGAAACCGGAGCACCCGGAGGAAACCCACGCAGACACAGGGAGAATGTGCAAACTCCACACAGTCAGTCTCTCTCTCTGTTTCCCTTCACTGTCTACCTTGAAGACTAAGCCATGATATAGCTGGCTGTCCTTGAGAGAACCTTCAATAATCCAATTACTTTTGTTATAATTTGACTTTCTTGGCACACCGTTGTTGGCAGAATTAGTGAAAGCTCTGATTCAATGTGCTCCAGGGCAACAATTCCACTAATTGGCTAATTGTACCTTCAATCTCAGCCTGATAGATAAGTAAAGCTAACCAAATTGGTGAATCCACAAATTACACATGGTGTAACCCAAGCTTTGGCTCCACTTAGTGGAAAGAAAAATGTGACTTATAAGATCCAGTGTATTTCTTCTGAAAAAAAGAGAGCGGCACAATGGCTCAGTGGTTAGTACTGCTGCCTCCAGGGTTCGATTCCAGCCTCGGGTGACTGTCTGTGTGGAGTTGGCACGTTCTCCCCGTGTCTGCGTGGGTTTCCTCCGGGTGCTCCGGTTTCCTCCCACAGTTCCAACGATGTGCGGACTAGGTGAATTGGCCATGCTAAATTGCCCGTAGTGTTCAGGGATGTGTAGGTTAGGTGCATTAGTTAGGGGGAAATAAAGCATAATAGGATAGGGGAATGAGTCTGGTGAGGTACTCTTTGGATGGTCGCTGTAGACTTGTTGGGTTGAAGGGCATGTTTCCACACTCTAGAGATTCTATGATTCTATGAATATAACTTTCCAATGTCCCTGCAGTAGCAGGTAGAGAGTCTAAGGGGTTTTAATGTAAATAGAAGCATTGCCTAGGAGGGCACAACAGTTTCCTGAAACATGTATCCCCCGCTTTTTGAACATTCTCTTTACGCAATTTTGTTTTTACGAAAGACCTGCATTAGTAGCTGTTTTTGCAAATCCGAAGAGGCTTTTACGAAAAATGGCAATACCGTTTCCCATATAAATCACGCACCTTCACTTTACGCCATTTTTGGTTTATGAAAGGTTTCCCGGGAGCGTTCTACTTTCAGACAGTGGAGGCTACCTGTATAGGTACACAGATATTGAGAGAGGAAGTGAGAACTGCAGATGCTGCAGATCAGAATCAAAAAGTATGGCTCTGGAAAAACCCAGCAGGTCAGGCTGCGTCTGAGGAGCAGGTATCAGTCAAGGTTATGCAACTTAGCCCTTTAATCCCTGGTATAATTTAATGAATCTAGTTAAAAGTCACACAACACCAGGTCCTTTGTCCACCCCAGTCCAACACCAGCTCCTCCAATTATGAATCTGTACTCACTTTTAGGGTCAGTTAGCTCAGTTGGCTAGCTGTGATACACAGTCAAGCCAACAACATGGGTTCAATTCCCCCACTGACTGAGTTTACCCTGAAGGACTCTCCATCTCAACCTCTCCCTCCCCTGAGGTGTGGGAACTCTCAGGTTAAACTCAAGGCTGCTTCTCTCTAATCTGAGAGCAGCTCTATGGTCTGGTAAGACTATGGTGACTTAAGTCTTCCCAAGGCCGATATTTCCTCAGTTAAGTGTAATTTCTAAAAGCTGAACAGTGTATTGCAGATGGGGCCTGAGCAAAGCTATATCCAACTGCAGCTATGCATCCTCAATTCAGAATTCTCACAAGGAAGGCCAAAGTTTTAATGACTGAGGATCTGAACATTAGCATGACCTTGTTTATAATCCTGGACACTAAAATCCATCCAACAGCATAACATCCAGGAGTAGAAAGAGGCTATTCAGCCCATTGAGTGTGTTCCTTCATTTAATGTGACCACACCTGATCAGACAATCCTCAATTCCACTTTCCTGCCATTTCCCTTGATTCCCTTACTGATTAAAATTCTATCTTGGCCTTCGATGTACTAAATGACCCAACCTCAACAACCCTCTGTGGTAAACAGTTCCATCAATTCACTCCCCTCTGAGAGAAAAACATCCTTCCTCAACTCCACCTTAAATTCGCGACCCCTTATTTTGAGAAAATGCTTGATGGTCCTAGACTGTCCCACAATGGAAATCAACCTTCCCATATCTACCCTGTCAGCTCCCTGAAGAAGCTTACAGGTTTCAATAAGGTCGCCTCTCATTCTTCAGCCCGCCAACGAGTAAAGGCCCAACCTATGAAAACTCTCCTTATAAGACGGTCCCTCAACACTGATATCAGCTGAGTGAACTTTATCTGGACTGCATCCAGTGTCAGCCTCCTTTCCCTTAGATAAGGGACCCAGAACTGTTCACAGTATTCCAGCTGTGGTCTGACCAGTTCCATTTACAGATGTAGCAAAACCCCTGTACTGTTATACTCCATCCCCTTTGAAATATTTGTTTCTCCACAGACTCTAGTCACTCAGCACTATTCTGACTGGTCTTTCTCAGCCTCAAGGCTGTAATGAGGTCAGGAGCTGAGTGGCCCTGGCAGAACCCAAACTGGGCATCACTGAGTAGGTTAGAACATAAGAACGAGGAGCAGGAGTAGGCCCTTCGAGCCTGCTCCACCATTCCATAAGATCATGGCTGATCTTTTCATGGCTTCAGCTCCACTCTCTGGATTAGTGGTGCTGGAAAAGCACAGCAGTTCAGGCAGCATCCGAGGATGCTGCCTGAACTGCTGTGCTTTTCCAGCACCACTAATCCAGAATCTGATTTCCAGCATCTGCAGTCATTGTTTTTACCTTTTTACTCAGCTCCACTTACCCTCCCGCTCACTGTAACCCTTAATTCCTTTATTGTTCAATAAAAAAGTCGATCTAAGCCTTAAAGACATTTACCAAAGTAGCGTCAACTACTTCATTGGGCAGGGAATTCCACAGATTCACAACCCTTTGGGGTGAAGAAGTTCCTCCTCAGTCCTAAACCTGCTCCCCCTAATTTTGAGGCTATGCCCTCTTGCTCATGTTTCACCCCCAGGTAGAAACGTTCTCTCTACTTCTATCCTATCAATTCTTTTCTCTTCATAATTGTAAATGTTTCTGTAAGGTCCCCCTGAGCAGGTGCAGCTTGATAGCACTGTTGATGCACCTTCCCTCACTTCTCTGATGGTCATGTCTGCGTTTGAACCAAAGTTGTGCTCACTCAGTCAGGGCACCTCAGAACCTTTCCCACACTCTACACCACCAATTACCGTTCCACCCACTTTCATAGAACATAGAACATAGAACATAGAAAGATACAGCGCAGTACAGGCCCTTCGGCCCTCGATGTTGCGCCGACCGAATCCTACCTAACCTACACTAGCCCAATAACTTCCAAATGCCTATCCAATGCCCGCTTAAATGACCATAAAGAAGGAGAGTTCACCACTGCTACTGGCAGGGCATTCCATGAACTCACAACCCGCTGTGTAAAGAATCTACCCCTAACATCTGTCCTATACCTACCACCCCTTAATTTAAAGCTGTATTCAATTCCATTCATCTCATTCAATTCCATGAGAAGCGGCCCACAACGTAGCAGAAAGAGTCAAGGTCAGTTCCAGCATGCAACTCCTCAACCGCTGCAAGGAGAGGACCCTGACCCTGACCATCCCCACCTGGCCAAACATCTGTGGCCAAGCACCTGGACCAGAACTGGACATAGCCCTTGCCTTACTGTGCTGGGTCCCCCTGCCTTGACTAGTCGGAGGATAAGGTTGATGGTAGGTGTCTTTTCCAACCTGAAGAAGTTTTGCTCTTCCCTTCACCAGGAAATCTGGTTGTCTGTTTCTCCCCAAGCACTCCATCTTCCCCCATCACCACAATCCCCTCCCACCCCCCACACCCCCAACCCACTACAGCATCAATGCTCCCCTCTCCACTGTTAGAGTCGTAGAACCATAGAGATGTACGGCACAGAAATAGACCCTTCGGTCCAACCCGTCCGTGCCGACCAGATATCCCAACGCAATCTAGTCCCAGCTGCCAGCACCTGGCCCATATCCCTCCAAACCCTTCCTATTCACATACCCATCCAAATGTCTCTTAAATGTTGCAATTGTACCAGCTTCCACCACATCCTCTGGTAGCTCATTCCATACACTCACCACCCTCTGCGTGAAATGGTTGCCCTTTAGGTCTCTTTTATATCTTTTCCCTCTCACCCAAAACCTATGCCCTCTAGTTCTGGACTGCCCCACCCCAAGGAAAAGACTTTGTCTATTTATCCTATCCATGCTCCTCATGATTTTATAAACCTCTATAAGATCACCCCTCAGCCTCTGACACTCCAGGGAAAAACAGCCCCAGCCTGTTCAGCCTCTCCCTATAGCTCAGATCCTCCAACCCTGACAACATCCTCGTAAATCTTTTCTGAACCCTTTCAAGTTTCACAACATCCTTCCAATAGGAAGGAGACCAGAATTACACACAATATTCCAATAGTATTCTAACCTATGTCATGTACAGCCGCAACATGACCTCCCAGCTCCTGTACTCAATACTCTGACCAATAAAGGAAAGCAGACCAAACGCCTTCTTCACTATCCTATCTACCTGTGACTCCACTTTCAAGGAGCTATGAATCTACAATCCAAGGTCTCTTTGTTCAGCAACACTCCAGCTTTGATGAAGGGTCATCAAAATGGCAGCTTGCTCTCTCTCCACAGATATTGCCTGACCTGCTCTGACACCAGCATTTTCTATTTATAGTACAGATTACAACACTCGCACTAATTTGCTCTAACATTGAGAAAAGCTTCAACTTCCCACAAAATTCCCCTCACTGTAGTCTGCATCAGTTAGGAACTTGGGAGATTCCATCCAATGTTACTGCTATCATGTCAAAAAGAATGTTCGCACAAAGTCTTTGACAAGAAATATCCTGAACCTTGATCTTATTGGACGGTGAATTGAGCCTGAGAAGGATGGCTTCATCCTGTTCCAATTTCCAATATTCTTATGAGTGTGGTTCTTTGGAATATCATGAATCACTTTGATGATCATTATTTTAAGAACACCTGTTTCTTCTCTTAAAAAAAGTGTGTAAACACTCAAGGAGGAAGTTAAAAATCACACAACACCAGGCTATAGTTCAACAGGTTTATTTGAACGTACAAGCTTTCGGAGCGCTGCTCCTTCATCAGGTATCTAGTGGGGCAGGATCTTAGGACACAGAATTTATAGTAAAATATCAAAATGTCCTATAATTGATGCAGTGTCTTGGACAAACCTAGATTGCTGTTATGTCTTCAATCACTTAGAATGGGGATGCGGGTTTCGATTGATTAATACGTAAATCCCAGAACTTCTTTCAAGTCACACCCCAAGATAACTTATGTTATACCAGCATTAAAAAAAGGTGACATCAGGGTACGGTGGGGGGGGGGGGGGGGGGGGGGGGAGGGTGGTGGAGCTGCGGGGGTGGTACGGTACCTCAGTGGTTAGCACTGCTGCCTCACAGCACCAGGGAACTAGATTCAATTCCCGCCTCGGCCAACTGACTGTGTGGAGTTTGCACATTCACCCCGTGTTTGCGTGGGTTTCCTCCCACAGTCCAAAGATGTGCAGATTAGGTGAATTAGTCAGGCGTGAATGTAGGGGAAAGGGTCTGGGTGGGTTGCTCTTTGGAGGGTCGGTGTGGACTTGTTGGGCCGAAGGGCCTGTTTCCACACTGATATAAATCTAATCAAATCTAATCTCAGCTCAGAAGCTGTATTAAAGGTGTGAGTCTAGAGTCTGTCTGATCCAACCTTGAATCAGACTGGTTCTATTTCTAAATTAGGAATTTCTAAAATATCACATGGACTGACTGCCTACAGTTTGTGTGCTTTTTGAACAAATCTGCAAATGCAAATAAATACTCAGGTAGGATGCAGAGGAGATTCACTACATTAGTAGCCGGGCTGTGTGGAGTTTGAATATTCTCCCTGTGTTTGCACATTCTCCCCATGCCTGCGTGGGTTTCCTCCCACAGTCCAAAGATGTACAGGTTAGGGTGAATTGGCCATGCTAAATTACCCATAGTGTAAGGTGCATTAATCAGTGGTAAATGTAGGAAAATGGGTCTCAGTGGGCCAAATGCCCTGTTTCTACATTGTAGGGATTCATGATTCGGCGTTGGACGAGGGTGGGTAAAATTAAAAATCACACAATGCCAACACTGCTTTGAAAGTTAGTGCTGCCAAATAAACCTGTTGGACTATAACCTGGTGTTTTGTGATTTTTAACTGTGTCTTACTCGGTTGAAGATGACAACTCATAAGAGCAGAAAATGTGTTGCTGGAAAAGCGCAGCAGGTCAGGCAGCATTCAAGGAGCAGGAGATTCGACGTTTCGGGCATAAGCCCATTTCCTGAAGAATCTCCTGTTCCTTGGATGCTGCCTGACCTGCTGCACTTTTCCAGCAACACATTTTCAGCTCTGATCTCCAGCATCTGCAGACCTCACTTTTTCCAACTCATACGAGCAATCATGTATCTCAGATGTAACACGATTAGCTTTTAGGTACTATGCAATAAACCCATTCTGTTTCGCAAAATTGAGTCTATCTCTTGCTGCAGACTTTATTTGGGTGTTTTTTCTCTGTGTGGTCTCAATGATAAGGTTAAGAGCCAGTGCTGAGGTCTCCACTCTTTACATTTTATATAAGCAATTTGGCTGAAGGGCCTGAAGGTATAGCAATTTAATTCACTAAGGACACAAAGATAGTTGGGAAAGTGAATTGTGAAGAGTAGAAATTGAGCCTGCAAATGGCTTTTGATAGGTTAAGTGAGTTGGCGAAGATCTAGCTAAATGGAGAATAATGTGGGAAAGTGTGAAATTGTCCATTTTGGCAGAGAGAATGAAAAAGAAACATATTATTTAAATGGTAAGAGGTTGCAGAGATCTGGGTTTCCTCATGCACGAATCACACAAGGTTAATCTGCAGGTACAGGAATGTTATTAGAATCTTTCAGTTTGTTGTGAGGGAAACTGAAAGGCAAAAGTAAAGAGGTTATGCTTTAGTTATATAGGGCCCTGAAGAGACCATATCTAGAGTAGCGTCCAGTGCTGGTCAGTGTATTGAAAGAAGGATGTTAATATATTAGAAGCAGTTCAGAGAAGTTATAGTCAACTAATTCCTGGAATGACTTGATTGCCTTATGAGGAAAGGCTAGACAAGTTAGGCCCGGATCGTCTGGAGTTCAGAAGAGCCAGGGTGACTAAACTGAAACTTAAAAGATCCTGAGAGGACTTGACTGGGTGGATGTGGAAAAATTGTTCCTTCTTGTGGGAGAATCTAGTGGAGTCACAGGTATACAGGAAAGTGAAGAAGGCATTTTATATGGTTTCCTTTATTGGTCAGTGCATTGAGGACAGGAGTTGGGATGTCATGTTGCGGCTGTTCAGGACATTGGTTAGGACATTTTTGGAATATTGTATGCCATTTGGGTCTTCCTGCTATAGGAAAGATGTTGTGAAACATGAAAGTGTTCAGAGAAGATTTACAAGGATGTTGCCTAGGGTTGGAGGGTTTGAGCTATAGGGAGAGGCTGAATAGGCCGGGGCTATTTTCCCAGGAGCATTGGAGGCTGTGGGGTGATCTTACAGAGGTTTATAAAATCATGAGTGGCATGGATAGGATAAATAGACAAGGTCTCTTTCCCAGGGTAGGGGAGTCCAAAACTAGATGGTATAGTTTTAAGGTGAGAAGGGAAAAGTTTAAAAGGGACCTGAGAGGCGACGTTTTCATGCAGAGGGCAGTATGTGTATGGAATGAGTTGTCAGAGGAAGTGGTGGAGGTTGGTACAATTACATTTGAAAGGCATCTGGATGGGTATATGAATAGGAAGGAGAAAGTGAGAACTGCAGGTGTTGGAAATCAGAGTTGAAGAGTGTGGTGCTGGAAAAGCACAGCAGGTCAGGCAGCATCTGAGGAGCAAGAGAATCGACATTTCAGGCATAAGCCCTTCATCACTCTCAACATATGAATAGGAAGGGTTTAGAGGGATATGGGCCACATGCAAGCCATGTGCTGATTAATTTAGGATATTTGGTCAGCATAGACAAGTTGAACAGAAGGGTCTGTTTCTGTGCTGTACATCTCTATGACTCTGTGACTCTATAATATACAACTATGGCTCATGGTTCAAAAATAAGGTGTTGTCCACTTAAGACAAAGATGAGGGAATAAGTTGTTGTCTTCGAAAATTGTGAGTTTTTGGAATTCTCTTCCTCAAAAGGCAATGAATGCAGAATCTTTTAGCTATTTTTCAGGAAGAGGTAGATAAATGGAGTTTGATTATTAAGGGGAGTGAAAGATATCAAGGATAAGCAAGAATGTAGAGTTGAGGCTAAATTCAGAGCAGCCATTTGAAGGGCCAAATGGCCTCCTCTCGTTTCTTCTAGGAGAAAGTGAGGATTGCAGATGCTGGAGATCAGAGCTGAAAATGTGTTGCTGGAAAAGCGCAGCAGGTCAAGCAGCATCCAAGGAACAGGAGAATCGATGTTTCGGGCATGAGCCCTTCTTCAGGAATCCTGAAGAAGGGCTCATACCCGAAATGTTGATTCTCCTGCTCCTTGGATGCTGCCTGACCTACTCTCATTTCTTGTTGATATATTTGTAATTGCAACAAGAAGGATCGGTGGCATGAATCTACCCATGGCATCGGAGATGGTTCCGCATACACCACCACAAACCATTACACCAAACTACACTACCTGAACAGCAGATTCAACCATCCTGTTCAAAAGCAAATTGAATAAATTGTTACAAAGGCAAAAGAAAGTGGGGAGTTATTGGCAAACTTGGAAGAAGTGGGACCGAGTGGCAAGTACTTCCCGTGAGCCGGCACAAGATTGTCAGGCTGAATGGCCTCCTGCTATGCTGTACAATTCATAGGATCCCCACAGTTTTGAAGCAGGCCATTTTGCCCAATGAGTCCATACCAATCCTCCAAACCCACCTGTAAAGCTGCATTTCCCATGGCTAATCTGCCTAGTTGACATACTTCGGGCAATTTAGCGTGGCCAATTCACCTAACCTGCACGTCTTTGGACTGTGGGAGGAAACTGGAGCACCCAGAGGAAACCCACACAGACACAGGGAGAATGTGCAAACTCCACACAGATAGTGCCTGAAGGTGGAATTGAACCTGGGTATTGGTGCTGTGAGGCAATGTACACTGTGCCATGCCAATTCTGTGAAGGAATGAACTCAATTGGGCTGATAGCAGAGGCTTTGGAGGCACAGTTCTGTCAGCAACAGCTCCAGGGAGATTTGCCTGAATTTTGCATACTAAATGTAGAAATTCAATCATTTCCTTAACCTTTGTCAGTATTTACATGCTCATCACACACCCACACATACGCACACACACGGGAAGATCAACAGCCTTATTTTTTTTCTGAAAGAAAAATGACACACCTTCGATTTATTAACAGTTGCATCAGGCTGGAGCTGATAGGAGCAAGAAATTAAGGGGAAAACCCACCTTGGTTCTGCTTACACCAGAGAACATTGACAGCAGATAGGTCAGACATTTAAGATTACCAGTGGGCTTCAGAGAGAGCAGAATTGGAGAAATTGTGTCCGGGGCAGGAGCTGAGGGACACAGATACATATAATGTTAAGATCCTGGGGCGTGTTACTGAACAAAGAGACCTTGGAGTGAAGGTTCATAGCTCCTTGAAAGTGGAGTCACAGGTAGATAAGATAGTGAAGAAGGAGTTTGGTATGCTTTCCTTTATTGGTCAACACATTGCACGTAGGGGTTGGGAGGCCATGTTGAGCATGTGCAGGATCTTGCGTTAGGACACTTCTGGAATACTGCATGCATTTCTGGTCTCCATGTTATAGGAAGAATGTTGTGAAACTTGAAAGGGTTCAGAAAAGATTTACAAGAATGTTCCCAGGATTGGAGGGTTTGAGTTATAGAGAGAGGCTGAACAGACTGGAGCTGTTTTCTCTGGCATGTCGGAGGCTGAAGGGCGATCATTTAGAGGCTTATAAAATCATATAGGGCATGGATAGGATAAATAGAGAAGGTCGTTTCCCTGGGGTGGGGGAATCAAAACTAGAGGCCATAGGTTTAGGGTGAGAGGGGAAGGATTTAAAAGGGACAAGCATCCGAGGAGCAGGAGAATCAACGTTCGGGCATAAGCCCTTCATCAGGAATCGATGAAGGGCTGATAATCTGGAGACCCAGGCAATGTCCCGGGGACTCGGGTCCAAATCCTGCTTGGTAGGAATTTGATTTCAATAAAAATCTGGAATCTAATGATGACCATGGATCCATTGTTGGGGGGAGAAAAAAAACACATCTGGTTCCCTTTAGGGAAGGAAACTGCCATCTTTACCTGGTCTGACCTACCTGTGACTCCAAACCCACAGTAATGTGGTTGACTCTTAACTGCCCTCTAGGTAATTAGGGATGGGCAATAAATACTGGCCTAGCTGAAGGAGCTAGTGGGGTAGATACATGGAATCAGTGAACTCCAGTGTCTCACTCAAGTGACTATTGTCCAAATTTCAGTCTAGGCTTTGAATGTTAGCAATGTATTTGAATCTGTATTTATAATATTCTTCACTCAGAGCTTCCAAAATTGCAAGGCAAAGTGCCTTGGGTCACAGAGTAGGGGGTGAAGGGGTTGGGGTTTCTCAGATGGTGAAGAGTTGTTGAGAATGTCAGGGGAGTGTGGGGCAGAGTGTCAACTATGATGTTGTTAAAAATCACACAACACCAGGTTATAGTCCAACAGGTTTATTTGGAAGCACTAGCTTTCCGAGTGCTGCTCCTTCATCGGGTGGTTGTGGAGCAGGGTCATGAGGCACAGATAGGGGAGGGGAGGGGAAGATGTGTTTAGTGGTTGTGTGGCTAAGTCTGACTGAAAGGGAAGAGACAGGCGCTGTGAGAGATACAGGAAGCGACAGGGAAGCGAGGGAGGCAGCTAGGAGTTAATCTTGTTTTTCACTTCGGAGCCCGGGGAGGGGGAATAATTGTCAAAGCTTTGGCTGCCACCCGTGCCAGCATTGACCAGGAATCAAACAGCGAGCATTTCCCATCAATTGTTGTGGCTGAGGTCCAACGAAAGGGCGTGCTGGAACCAGAGACATTGGTGAAAATCTTGCAGCAGTTCAACTTGAGGCACAACCTGTTTGGAGTATTCCTCCAAGAGATACCTTGCAGTCAAGGCTTGATCATGTTCAGGTGATTTAATTTAGCCAGGACGTGCCAGTGTATCTCCCTCTCCAAAATGGAACTGCTGCCAGCAAATTGGAGAGACTGTTTCCAGGCCACTGCATCCCGACAATGTAATCTGCTTGAAGCTGTCACTCATCCAGGGGGAACAGGATACGGGGAACCTGGAGTGGGAGGGTTTACACACAGTGTGGAATTCCTGGATCCGGTATCTGAATTGAATTCACAGCACAACATCCAAAGGAATAGTCTGAAGAATATGCAAATATATGTGTAAATTCTTTTGCAGAGCATGGGACAGACAGTTTTCAATTCAAACGGTTACTTGCAGTTGATTAAGTTTCATTACCACATGGGTCCTGTTTAACCCTTAAACCATGCTCCCCTCCCTATGATATTTAATGGATACCTTAAGTCTCGGTGTATTAATCTGTCTCGTACAAATGCAGATATCCTAAACTGGCACTGAGTTTATACTTTTGAATTTGAATTGAATTTATGGTCACGTGTACCGAGGCAAAGTGAAAAGCTTTGTCTTGCGAGCAATACAGGCAGATCACAGAGTTAAGGATCATAGATAGTAAATAATAGATAAACAGCAGCAAAAACAAAAACACAGGTACAGGTGAATATTAAGAGTTTGTGAGTCCATTCAGTATTCTAGCAACAGTAGGGTAGAAACTATTTCGAAAACCGGCTGGTGGTGTGTTCAGGTTCCTGTACCTTCTCCCCAATGGTTGAGGTTGTTGAAAAACCTTGCCAGTGTTTGGAGATGCTGGTATTGGGCTGGGGTGTACAAAATTAAAAATCACACAACACCAGCTCATAGTCCAATAGGTTTTATTGGAAGCACTAGCTTTCGGAGCGCCGTTCCTTCATCAGGTGGTTGTGCAGTACACGATTGTAAGACACAATTTATAGCAAAAGTTTACAGTGTGATGTAACTGAAATTATACATTGAAAAATTCCTTGATTGCTTGTTAAGTCTCTCATCTGTTAGAATGACCATGATAGTTTCACTTCTTTCACATGTAAATCGCAAAATGTTTTTAAAAAAACGTTACATTCTCAAGTGAACTTTAACAATTGGTGTTAGCCCAGACAATGTATTGGGTATTGTGTGCTGCTGTCTGTGCCATAATGTTTAGACTGATTCTAATCTAAAAATTGAATTAACAGAATCCTACATGGATTCATGCAGTTTTGGAGCAAAGTACAACGTAAGCTTTGCAAGTACAAATTCACCCCACAAAGGTATGTGCGTATGTGTGCATGTGGTTGCGTGTGTGTTGGGGAGGGGGGTGGGGGGCGTGGTGGGGGGAGGAGTGGTGGAGATGTGAGTGTCTGTGAGAGAGAGTGTATGTGTGTGTGAATGTAAAGGGTCAAATTGTGTGTGTGTGTGTGTGTGTGTGTGTGTGTGTGTGTGTGTGTGTGTGTGTGTGTGTGTGTGTGTGTGTGTGTGGTGCAATGGTGGTCACCTGTAATATGACATGAACCCAAGGTCCCGGTTGAGGCCCTCCCTGTGGGTACCGAACTTAGCTATCAGCCTCTGCTCGGCTACTTTTCTCTACTCCCTGTCCCGAAGTCCACCTTGGAGGATGGTCACCCGAAGGTCTGAGGCTGAATGTCCTGGACCACTGAGGTGTTCTCCAACTGGGAGGTAACACTTCTATCTGCTGATTGTTGTGCGGTGCCCATTCATCTGTTACCGTAGCCTTTGCTCGGTTTCCCCAATGTACCATGCCTCAGGGCATCCTTAACTGCAACGTATAAGATAGTTAAAAACAATGATTGCAGATGCTGGAAACCAGAATCTAGATTAGAGTGGTGCTGGAAGAGCACAGGAGTTCAGGCAGCATCTGAGGAGCAGGAAAATCAATGTTTCGGGCAAAAGCCCTTCATCAGGAATACAGGCAGAGAGCCTGAAGGGTGGAGAGATAAGTAAGAGGAGGGTGGGGGTGGGGAGAAAGTAGCATAGAGTACAATAGGGGAGTGGGGGAGGGGATGAAAGTGATAGGTCAGGGAGGAGGGTGGAGTGGATAGGTGGAAAAGAAGATAGGCAGGTAGGACAGGCCATGGGGACAGTGCTGAGCTGGAAGTTTGGAACTGGGGTGAGGTGGGGGAAGGGGAAATGAGGAAACTGTTGAAGTCCACATTGATGCCCTGGGGTTGAAGTGTTCCGAGGCGGAAGATGAGGTGTTCTTTGTCCAGGCATCTGGTGGTGAGGGAACGGCAGTGAAGGAGGCCCAGGACCCCCATGTTCTTGGCGGAGTGGGAGAGGGAGTTGAAATGTTGGGCCACAGGGCGGTGTGGTTGATTGGTGCGGGTGTCCCGGAGATGTTCCCTAAAGCACTCTACTAGGAGCCATACAGTCTCCCCAATGTAGAGGAGACTGCATCGGGAGCAACGGATACAATAAATGATATTAGTGGATGTGCAGGTAAAACTTTGATGGATGTGGAAGGCTCCTTTAGGGCCTTGGATGGAAGTGAGGGAGGAGGTGTGGGCACAGGTTTTGCAATTCCTGCTGTGGCAGGGGAAGGTGCCAGGACGGGAGGGTGGGTTGTAGGGGGGCATGGACCTGACCAGGTAGTCACGGAGGGAACGGTCTTTGCGGAAGGTGGAAAGGGGTGGGGAGGGAAATATATCCCTGGTGATGGAGGTGGCGGCAATGTTGGCGGATGATTTGGTTTTGCGAAGGTTGGTGGGGTGGAAGGTGAGCACCAGGGGCATTCTATCCTTGTTACGGTTGGAGGGGTGGGGTCTGAGGGCAGAGGTGTGGGATGTGGATGAGATGCATTGGAAAGCATCTTTAACCATTTGGGAAAGGGAATTGTGGTCTCTAAAGAAGGAGGCCATCTGGTGTGTTCTGCAGTGGAACTGGTCTTCCTGGGAGCAAATACGGCGGAGGCGGAGGAATTGGGAATGCAGGATGGCATTTTTGCAAGAGGTAGGGTGGGCAGAGGTGTAATCCAGGTAACTGTGGGAGTTGGTGGGTTTGTAATAAATGTCAGTGTCAAGTCGGTCGTCATTAATGGAGATGGAAGGGTCCAGGAAGGGGAGGGAGGTGTCAGAGATGGTCCAGGTAAATTTAAGATCAGGGTGGAATGTGTTGGTGAAGTTGATGAATTGCTCAACCTCCTCTCGGGAGCACGAGGTGGCGCCAATGCAGTCATCAATGTAGCGGAGGAAGAGGTGGGGAGTGGTGCTAGTGTAACTACGGAAGATGGACTGTTCTACATAGCCAACCAAGAGACAGGCATAGCTAGGGCCCATACTGGTGCCCATGGCTACCCCTTTGCTCTGGAGGAAGTGGGAGGATTTGAAGGAGAAATTGTTAAGGGTGAGGACCAGTTCAGCCAGACGAATGAGAGTGTCAGTGGAAGGGTACTGATGGGGATGTCGGAAGAGGAAGAAATGGAGGGCTTGGAGGCCCTGGTCATGGCAGATGGAGGTGTAGAGGGATTGGATATTCATGGTGAAGATGAGGCCGGGGGGCTGGGGAAATGGAAGTCTTGGAGGAGGTGGTGGGCGTGGGTGGTGTCTCGAATGTATGTGTGGAGTTCCTGGACTAGGGGGGATAGGACAGTGTTGAGGAGGTAGAGATGAGTTTAGTGGGGCAGGAGCATGCTGAGTCAATGGGTCGGCCAGGGTGGTCAGGCTTGTGGATCTTGGGAAGGAGGTAGAACCGGGCAGTGCGGGGTTCCCGGACTATGAGGTTGGAAGCTGTGGGTGGGAGATCTCCTGAGGTGATGAGGTTCTGTATGGTCTGTGAGATGATGGTTTGGTGATGGGGGGGTGGGGACATGATTGTGGGGGCAGTAGGAAGAAGTGTCTTCGAGTTGGCGTTTGGCTTCAGTGGTGCAGAGGTCAGTGCGCCAGACTACCACTGCGCCCCCTTTATCTGCTGGCTTGATGGTGAGGTTGGGATTGGAGCAGAGGGATTGGAGGGCTGTGTGTTGTGAGGGTGAGAGGTTGGAGTGGGGGAGGGGGGTAGACAGGTTGAGGCGGTTAATGTCCCGGCGGCAGTTGGAAATGAAGAGGCTGAGGACAGGTAATAGGCCAGCGCGGGGTGTCCAGGTGGATGCAGTGTGTTGAGGTGGGTGAAGGGGTCCTCGGAAGGTGGGCGGGAGTTCTGATTGTGAAAGTAAGCTCGGAGGCGGAGGCAGTGGAAGAAGTGTTTGACGTCGCGGCATGTATTAAATTCATTGATGCGTGGATGGAGAGGGATGAAGGTGAGTCCCTTGCTGAGGACTAATCGTTCGTCCTCAGTGAGGGGGAGGTCAGGGTGAATGGTGAAAACTCAGAAGGGCTGGGAGCTGGGATCTGGTGTGGGTGTGGAGCTGGGAGTGGGGGTGGAGCTAGTAACTGGAGTGAGTGTGATGGTGGGGGGATTGGGGGTGGAGTCATGAGCAGGGGTGGTGTTCCCTTCAGGGTTCTGGGGGGTGGGGATAGTGATAGTGGGGAGAGTATCAGCAGAATGCAGGTGAGTGGCGTTGGTGGGGGCGGAAGTGGTGGCAAACACGGCAGTGGGGGGACAGAAGTCACTGAGCGTGTGACATCAGCGATGATGTGAGGGGCAGAAGTGATGTCATGCCTGGTGCATGAGGAATTGTGAGGGGTGTAAGTGGCTGTGGAAGTGGCCATGATGGGCATGGAAGTGACATCATCAATCAGTGTGGGGATGGTGGCTGCATGAGCCACATGACTAATGGCGTCTGAGCAGTTCCAGAGGCCAGGGGAATCTTCTGGAATGTTTGAGGAGCGCTGGTTATGGAGATGGGTAGATAAAAGTTTGTTGTACTTACAGTTTTTGATGTTTGAGATGAAGTTGAAATACTGTTTGTTGAGAGTATGAATTCTCCTGAAGATGTAGTACAGAGTGGGACCTTTGCAATTCTGAGAGAGTGTGGGCCTCAGCTGAGGCAGGGCTGACTGTAGAGAGGTTAGGTGCCGGCGCATTGCTGCAAGCGTGGAGCGGAGGATCTTGAAGGAGAACCGTTGCTGGTATTTTTGAATCTGTAGTCTGTACTGTTTGTCCTGTTCAGTTCCGAACTCTACTGGTTTAAAGGTGGTCCGGAGTCCGTGTGGGATGAGTTGGTTACAGAAGCAGGCACTGAGGAAGCAAATGTGGCTGTGGTAGCGAGTTTGTTTCAGGACATGGTTGAAGAGCTTCAGGGCAGAGGAAATGACCTGGGAGTTGCAGTGGAAGAGGGATTCCCTGAGATTCTTGTAGAGAGAGGAGGAAAACTTCTTCAAGGCAGGCATCCTTGCAAGAGGATTCACAGTAGGGTTAAAATCAACTGGGCGAAAGTTAGGACTGCAGATGCTGGAAAGCAGATTCTGGATTAGTGGTGCTGGAAGAGCACAGCAGTTCAGGCAGCATCCGAGGAGCAGGAAAATTGACGTTTCGTGCCAAAGCCCTTCATCAGGAATACAGGCAGAGAGCGTAGAGAGTGGAGAGATAAATGAGAGGAGGGTGGCGGTGGGGAGAAAGTAGCATAGAGTACCATTGGTGAGTGGGGGAGGGGATGAAGATGAATTCTACAGATGGGAGGTTGGCCTTTGTGATTGTCTGGGCCGGGTTCACCACTCTCTGTAACCGTCTCCGATCTTGAACGGTACAGTTGCCATCCCAGGTAGTGATACACCCAGACAGAATGCTCTCGATGGCGCACTTATAAAAGTTGGCAAGGGTATTCACCATCATGCCCAAATTTCCTCAGCTGCCTGAGGAGGAAGAGACATTGTTGGGCATTTGTAACCAATGCATCCAGCTGGTCAGATCACAGATTATTAAAATAGAACTGTTCCTCAATGCGCCAGGGTTTTTAAAAAATATACAATGCTTAGTCAATTGCTACTGATGGTCTGTGTGCGCTTCAGTTGAGTTCTCTACATACTTTCAGCAGCAGTTACCAAAGTTCAGGCACAAAGAGCACCCAATACAATTAAGTGATGTGGCTCACCCTACGCCAGGGAAGACCATGTTTCACCATCAACACTCTGACCCCCCTTAGAGACCACAGGGCAATTGAGCAGAGGCCTGGACCTTTTTTAATGCTCTCCCACAATGCCTTGTGTCAGACAGCAGATACAGAAGCTTGAATGCATGCATCAATAGGTTCAACAACAGTTTCTTCCCTGCCATTATTAGACTGCTGAATAGACTCTCTAACTTCAAATGACGTTGACCTTAATAATTTTGAGCTTGCTTTGTGTACCTCCTCAGTAGGAGGTGGCGAGGACTGCAGATGCTGGAGAACAGAGTTGAGAGTGTGCTGCTGGAAAAGCACAGCAGGTCAGGCAGCATCCAAGGAGCAGGAGAGTTGACGTTTCGGGATGATGGGCTTATGCAGTAAGCATGTAGAGAGTTCAACTGAAGCGCACACAGAACATCAGCAGCAATTGACTAAGTATTGTATATTTTTTAAAAACCCTGGCACATTGAGGAACTATCTTAATAGTCTGTGATATCTGTGATCTGACCAGCTGGATGCATTGGTTACAAAGGCCCAACAACGTCTCTTCTTCCTCAGGCAGCTGAGGAAATTTGGCATGATGGTGAATACCCTTGCTGAAAATGTGTTGCTGGTTAAAGCACAGCAGGTTAGGCAGCATCCAAGGAACAGGAAATTCGACATTTCGGGCCAGAGCCCTTCATCAGGCTCTGGCCCGAAACATTGAATTTCCTGTTCCTTGGATGCTGCCTAACCTGCTGTGCTTTAACTAGCAACACATTTTCAGCTCGGATCTCCAGCATCTGCAGACCTCACTTTTTACTGGTGAATACCCTTGCCAACTTTAATAGGTGCATCATCGAGAGCATTCTGTCTGGATGTATCACTACCTGGTATGGCAACTGTACCATTCAAGATTGGAGACGGTTACAGAGAGTGGTGAACTCGGCCCAGACAATCACAAAAGCCAACCTCCCATCTATAGAATCCATCTACCAGGCCCGCTGTCAAGGAAAGGCCGCCAGCATTCTCAAAGATCCATCCCACCCTGGCAATCCCACACTCCATACAACCCTGTCATGCTAGATGCTGCAAGACGTGTCAAAGCGTAGACATGCATACCATCATTATGTGTGGGGACACCTCCCACCATGTACATGGCAGGTCCTCATGTGACTCAGCCAACATTGTCTATAGATTTGTGAAGTTTTGTAGCTCAGGTTGAGGTTTAGGGTGTAGGCTAATCTGTGTGCATCACTCTATCTAAGCACTCTATATGCCTTTTATACCCTTGTTTGCTAAGATCTGCCTGCACTGCTTGCAAAACAAAGTTTTTCACTGTACCTAGGTACACGTGACTACGATAAATCAAATCAAATCATAGTTATTTATTTACATGTGGGTGTCATTGGCTGGGCAGCATTTCTAGTTACTCTTGAGAAGGTGGTGGTGAGCTGCCTTCTTGAACCATTGCAGTCCATGAGCGAATGGTAAACCCGCAATGTTGTCAGAGAGAGAATTCCAGGATTTTGATCCAGTGACAGTGAAAGGACGATGATATATTTCCAAGTCTGGATGGTGAGTGGCTTGGAGGGGAACTGCCCTTGTCCTTCTAGATTGTAGAGGTCATAGGTTTGGGAGGTGCTGTCTCAGGATCTCTGGTGAATTTCTGCAGTGATTCTTGAAGATAGTATACACTGCTGCTACCGTGCGTCATTGGAGGAATAAATATTTGCACACATTCAAGGCGCCACCTTCGTGAGCGGCACGGTGGCACAGTGGTTAGCACTGCTGTCTCACAGCGCCTGAGACCCGGGTTCAATTCCCGACTCAGGCAACTGACTGTGTGGATTTTACACGTTCTCCCCGTGTCTGCGTGGGTTTCCTCCGGGTGTTCCGATTTCCTCCCACAGTCCAAAGATGTGCGGGTCAGGTGAATTGGCCGTGCTAAATTGCTCGTAGTGTTAGGTAAGCGGTAAATGTAGGGGTATGGGTGGGTTGCGCTTCGGCGGTTCGGTGTGGACTTGTTGGGCCGAAGGGCCTGTTTCCACACTGTAAGTAATCTAATCAGTGTTCAATCCCAGGTGGGAAGCACCTGTAGGAGATGCAGACTCACAGCAGCAGTGGGACCTGGCTCATGAGGTTGCTCAGTTGCAACATGAGAAGCATAGGGATATAGAAACCATTCAGCCCATCTTTGGTCTCTCGGCAAGAATTATTTTTCGCTGGGTTAGTAATCCATGTGAGCATTCTGTGGAGCTGGGTTTGAATCCCATGATGACAGATGGTGAAATGTGAATTCAACATAAGTCTGGAATGCAGAGTTAGCCCAATACCAACCATGTCATTGCTGAATGTTGTGAACATCTGAGTGGTTCACTGCCAGTCTTTGCGAAGGAAATCTGCTATTCTTACCTGGTCTGGTCTGGCCTCCCTGTGATTCCAGATACACTTAGCGATGCCCTGTCAATAAATGTTTTAAAAAGTCTGCTAGCCATATCTTGTGAATGAGTTTTTAAAGCATAAAAATCTGCTTTGTTGTTGAATTGTTGATGTCCATCTACCTGCCTTGGTTCAGTAGATCCTAACAACGCTGTCTAACAAAAATCAGTTTGGAAATTCTTCAATTGATCCCCAGTCTCAACATTTCTTTGTTAATGGTGAAAATAACATGTGTCTGCTTTTTTTTTAATGAACAATGGGTACTTCCAAATATTAGGCAAAAGTAAAGACTGCAGATACTGGAAATCAGAGTCTCGATTAGAGTGGTGCTCGAAAAGCACAGCAGGTCAGGCAGCATCCGAGGAGCAGGAAAATCGATGTTTCGGGTAAAAGCCCTTCATCAGGAATGAATTATCCCTGAACAATCAAGTTCTGATTTTAAGTGCATGCCTCTATGTTCACAACACACCACTCCAGAATTGGAGTCATTAGAGACAGAGGTAATATGAGCACAACTAGACATTAGTCCCCCTAAGTTTGTTCCAACATTCAGTTAGATGATAGCTGATTTTCTACCCCTACCTCAACAGTTTTTTTTCTCTGAACTATCTAGGATTTTTGATTCGATTTGATTTTTGTTTTTATTTTATTGTCACATGTACTCCCGTACAAAAGCACAAGGGAACAGTGAAATGTGTTTAATGTCACCACACACGGTGCCATAAGAACAAGGTAGAAAGAAAGAACAAAATAAGGTCAAAGGTCACACATTGCAGATCGTCTTAGTTTTAAGTGGAAAATAAAGAAAAACAGATGAAAGTTCAAACGTTACAGTCTTTCTCAGGTGCTTAGCCATGGTGGGACAGTACTTTGACGATTCACCTTGAGACCAGAAGTCTATACTAAGACCACGTCAGTCTGAGAGACTGCCCGACCGAGCGGAGAGTCAACCATGCCAGACCGGGAGTGCCACTCCAATTCCCTTGATATCCTTATTATCTACAAATCTATCCATCACTATCTTTTCTAGGGGAGTTCAAAGCTAGTAAGGGGCATATTTTAAAGTGAGAGAAAAAGAGATTTGAAAAGGACCTGAGGGGCAACATTTTCACACAGAGAGTGGTGCGTGTATGGAATGAACTACCAGAGAAAGTGGCGGATGCAGGTGCAGTTGCAATGCTTAAAAGACATTTGGATAGGTTCATGAATAGGAAAGGTTTGGGGGGTATATGGGCCAAGCTCAGGCAAGTGGGACTAGTTTAGTTTGGGAACATGGTCAGCCTGGACTATTTGAACTGAAGGGTCTGCTTCCATGCTGTATGACTCTATGACTATCAATTTCGCTGCTTTCTGACTAATGCCTTTGAGCAAAACCTCCACTGATCCAAATTCCATGCTGTTTGAAATGAAGGTGAACATTCCTGTCATCTGCTGAATCTCAATGCTAGTTTTTTTGTGATTCATGGTCAAGAACTCCCACATCAAGCAAGGATGGTGTGCCAGACCTCTATTGATCATTGATAGAGATGGGAGAGACTGGCATGGTGGCAATATCACTGGATTAGTAATACCAAACTCTAGGATAATGTTATAAGAAAACAACGAACTACGGGTGCTGAGATCTGAAACAAAAACAGAAGTTTCTGGCAAAACTCAGCAGGTCTGGCAGCATCTGCAGAGAGAGAGAGAAGGGTTAATGTTTCAAGTCCACTGACTCTTGTTTAGAATTGATTTGTTAAAGTTCTCTGGACATGTATTGAGACTCCACCACTGCCAAATCCTAGCCACCCGACGTCTGGAGGAAGAGCGCCTCATCTTCTGCCATAGACCCTCCAACCACATGGGATCAACATCGACTTCACCAGTTTCCTCATCTCTCCTCCCCCCATCTCATCCCAAATCCAACCCTCCAACTTGGCACCGCCGTCTTGAACTGTCCCACCTGTCCATCTTCACTTCCCACCTCTCCACTCCACTTTCTGCTTTGACCTATTACCTTCACCACCCCAACCTGCATTCACCTATCGTCTTCCCAGCTATCTTCCCCAGCCCCACCCCCAGCAGCCCCCTTTCCATACACCCACCCCCCAACATTCCTGATGAAGAGCTTATGCTCGAAACGTCGACTCTCCTGATCCTTGGATGCTGCCTGACCTGCTATGCCACACTTTTCGACTCTGATCTCCAGCATCTGCAGTCATCACTTTCTCCTTGGGTTTGAATCACACTATGACAACTGATGAAGTTTGAATTTAATAAAACTAGCCTCATGGCAACCACTGTCAATTGATGTAAAAACCCATCAAGTTCACTAACACTCTCTGTTGTAAATGTCCATCTGGTTCTGTGGGAAAGGAAATCTACTGTCCTTACCCAGCCTGACCTCCATATAACATTGGACCCACTCTTAACTGACCTCTGAAATGGGCTAATCAGCCACTCAGTTAAAAGGCAATTAGGGATGAGCAATAAATGCTAATGACACCCACATATCATGAATGAACTAAAACAGATAGGGCAGGAGTTGGCCATTCAGCTCCTCCAGCCTGCTTTGCTATTTATGGAGGCCATGGATGATTTGTGTTCCACCTACATCCACTTATCTTGACTTATCCTTGAATACCATCGACTATCAATAACCCATGGAATTCCGAGTTGAACTGACCATTACATCTTCCGCTTTTAAAGATAGAGGGAATTCCACACTTCTCCCAGTCTTGCGAATGAAGAAACATTTCCTAACTTCAGTCTTGAATAGCCAGACTCTGAAGTTAAAGTGACATTCCCTCATCCCACCTGCAACAGACAAGAAAACTTGTTCTGTCCCGTCTTAAATTCCTGAAATAGAGTCATACAGCGTGGAAACAGAGTCTTTGGTCCAACTGGTCCATGCCAACCCTAAACTAAGCGATTTTGTTTTATGCAGCGTGTGGTTCACGTGTAGAGTGAACTTCCTGAGTAAGTAGTGGATGCTCCTACAATTATAACATTCAAAAGACATTTGGATAGATACCCGAGTAGGAAAGGTTTGGAGGGATATGGGCTAGGAGCAAGCAGGTGGGACTAGTTTAGTTTGGGATATCTGGAGGTTCGGCCCCAGTTAGAGTATCATAGCAAATTTTTGTCTTCATGATTCAGAAGAGATATCAAGTCCTTGAAGGAGGAGGGAAGTTCTGTGCAGAAGAATGATGCCGGGGATGAGAGACTGCACACAATGTGGAGAAACTGGAGAGAGTGCAATTGCTCTCCTTAGAACGGAGAAGGATAATGAGCGTTGAAATGAAGAAGAATCATCTAGACTTGAAATGTTAGCTTGCATTCTGTCCATGGATGCTGCCTGACCTGCTATGATCTCCAGCATTTTTCGCTTTCAGTTAAAATGACAAGATATTCTTAAGCGAGTAGATAAGCCAGAAAATAAGGCTTGATGTGATTGGGAATGAATAGCAGACACAAGATTAGATTCCCTACAGGCCCACCCAGTCCACACTGACCCTCTGAAGAGTAACCCACCCAGACCCATTTCACTCTGACTCATGCAAATAACACTGCAGGCAATTTAGCATGGCCAATTCACCTGGCCTGTGGGAGGAAACCCACGCAGACACAGGGAGAATGTGCAAACTCCACACAGACAGTCACCCAAGGCTGGAATCGAACCTGGGACCCTGGTGTTGTGAGGCAGCAGTGATAACCACTGAGCCACCAGTAGGATGCAAATGCTCATTTAGCATTGGTAATTGTGGGCCCAGAAACAACACTCGCAAACAGTTTTTGCAAAGGAAGTGGATATAAACTTGAGAAGGAAAAGGTAATTGCAGAGAATTTGTTAGGGGAGTGCGATAAATTTAATAGCTCTATCCAACTGGATGACATGGCCCTGTTGGACTGAAGGACCACCTCTCCTGTTGCATGAATGTCATCGTTCTATAACAGGGCTGCTACGAGGTCAGCCTGTCTCCAAATTAAATAAAACAAAATGAAGCAGAATTGTTCCAAATAGACCAATATAAGGCTCACTATCGCCAGTGAAAACTGCAAAAGATTATTTTTATCATCAAAATCATTTTAATTTGATGTGGCTGCTGTCATCCTGGTGGTTTGCACTGATGTGTTAATTAAGACCATTATTGCAGATGCTGTGCTAAAAGAAACCCAGATGCCTCCTCTCACCTGTTTACTTTATCTGCCTCCACCTGTCTCTGTTTATCATTGCAATCCCCATTATCTTTCAGCCCCCTCTGCTCTCTACTGCATATTAAATAGTTGGAGCCAAAGACCAACTTCTGTTTGCCTTCCACTGTCTTACCAGTAATAGTTCGCCTCTCTTCTACACCTGTTTAAATACCTCTTTCAGTACAGCTACACTTTCAGAGCGACAGTGTAACCTGGTTTAAGGTCAGTATTTGTTTTCCCAATTAAAAAAAAGAAGGAACTAACACGTTTCTCCACCTCAGTACCACCTGAGGCACGTTACGGCTAATGAGTTGTTTTTGGTTCTCCAGGCAATGTGGCATCCAATTTGCATTACAATTCTACAATTCTACAATTCAGCACAGCACAGGAAGAGACCCTTCGGCCCACCAATTCTGCACTGATCCCTATTCCTTAGTTACGCCCGCTACTCATGTCCATGTATGGTATTTATCCCTCTGTTCGCCTCCAGTTCATGCATCTATCAAGATACACCTTAAACGTTACTAACGTGCCTGCTTCTACCACCACCACAGGGTGTGTTCCAGGCACCCACCACTCTCTGTGTGAAAAACTGTACCCCGACATCTCCCATAAACGTTCCCCCTCTCACCCTGCGTCCTCTTGTAGTTGACCCTTCCACCCTGGGAAAAAAGCCTCTGACTATCCGCCCTATCTACGCCTATCATAATTTTGTAGACCTCTATCAGGTCGCCACTCAGCCTCCGTCTTTCAAGTGAAAACATTCCATGTTTATCAAATCTTTCCTGCGGACAGGACAATCTCATGAAAAACAATGGTTGTCCTGATAATCTATTTCCATGAGTTTGATAATGGTGGATTTCAGGAGAATTCTCTATTCTCTGCTGTAGTCTAAAATAGCACACAGGGTGTTTACATCCATCTGAGAGGGGATCTCAGTTTAATTTGCATTCACAACAGTGCAGCACATCCTCAGTACAGCCCTGAATGCATCAGCTATGATACTGTGCTCTTGACTCTAGAGTGAGACTTGAACCCACAGCCTTAGAGGTGAAAGTGCAAATCACTGATCTCCAGCATCGGAAGTTCTTGGTTTTATTCATGATGTAAGGATGGCGGAATTCCTTCCTGAAGGAAGTCAGTGAACTGTGGGCTTTCTTTTTACAGCGACTGGCACTGGTCACCATGGCATCGATTCTCTGGACTGAATCTCTGCTGTCCTTTTAACTTAGCAGTGTGCTTTGTTCCTTGGACCACTGCTGTAGTTTAGTGATTCTGTGGTGCGATGGTGAGTTTTATTGGTCTATAGATCTCTCCCGTTCTCTCTGTCCTGTTGTGAGACCCTTTCTTTTCTCCAAATAATGTCGCTTGAGGTCAAATGCATTCAACCTTTCGTTTCCTCCATACTCAACTATTCCAATGCTCTCCTGCCTTGTAAAGGTAAAGGTAAAGCCATCACAGTCTTCCCAGGCCACAGGGCTACTCCCTCATTAAAGAGAGATGACTGGGGGAAGTTTAACACGAAGGGGGAGGTTGAGAAGGAGAGTCCTTCAAAGTAACCTCAACTGGTGTTGGAATTGAACCCACGCTGTTGATGTCACTCTGTGTCATAAACCACCTGTCTAGCCAACTAGATAAAAACAATGACTGCAGATGCTGGAAACCAGATTCTGGATCAGTGGTGCTGGAAGAGCACAGCAGTTCAGGCAGCATCCAAAGAGCAGCAAAATCGATGCTTCGGGCAAAAACCCTTCATCAGGAATAAAGGCAGAGATCCTGAAGCGTGGAGAGATAAGCTAGATGAGGGTGGGGGTGGGGAGAAAGTAGCATAGAGTACAATAGGTGAGTGGGGGAGGGGATGAAGGTGATAGGTCAGGGAGGAGGGTGGAGTGGATAGGTGGAAAAGGAGGTAGGCAGGTAGGACAAGTCATGGGGTCAGTGCTGAGCTGGAAGTTTGGAACTAGGGTGAGGTGGGGAAGGGGAAATGAGGAAACTGTTGAAGTCCATATTGATGCCCTGGGGTTGAAATGTTCCGAGGCAGAAGATGCCAACAAGCACTATCACCTTTACTACACTTGACTTCCTCCAAAACATTACTGTCTATGCTATTCCTCACACACAAACTCCTATTTATCAGTTACCCACTATGCTCACAACCTACATTGGTTTTTAGTCTTACACGGCCATGATTTTAAAATTTTCATCACCATATACAAATCCCTTTATGGTTTTGCCCCCTTGTCCTATTCTCCCTTCTCCACCTCAACAATATTTCCAATTTTTCCGCATTCTTCCTACTCCCGCCTTTTGCAAATGCCCCACGTACCCCTCCATTTGTGTCCGGGATTTTATCTAAATTCTGGGATTCCCTGTCTAAAACTCTTTCTATCTCTGTCATATCCACAAACTTCCACCCCTCCACCACCGATTCGCAATGGCAGCAGTGTGTGCTATCTACAAGATGCATTCCAGACAGTCACCGGAGATCCTTAGGCAGATTCTTCCAAACCCTTGACCACTTCCATCTAGAAGGACAAGGGTAGCAGATACATGGGAACGCCACCCCCTGTAAGTTTCCCTCCAAGCCACTCACCATCCTGACTTGGAAATATTCATTCACTGTTGCTGGAGTAGGAGACCAGTGATGAGTAATCCTAGCGCTGAGTCCAAGGACAGGCAGAATTGCCTCCTCCAGGTTTCTACATTCTTCCTCTACTCATACTGCAAACCTCATGGACCTGACACTGATTCCCATTCCCACGGTGAACCTGAACCTTCTACTGCAGCTTCCCAAAACACCAAACGATATAGGAGCAAAATAAGGCCATTCACATTTGCTCCGCTACTTGAACAAGGCTGGTATGTTCACATCAACCCCATTCTCCTCTCTTCTCCCCATAATCTTTGATTTCCTTACCAATCAAGAACCTATCGATCTCTGCTTAATACACTCAATGACTTCACCTCCACAGTTCCCTGTGGCAATGAGTTCCACAGATTCACCACCCGATGGCTGAAGAAATTAGATTAGATTACTTACAGTGTGGAAACAGGCCTTGTGGCCCAACAAATCCACACTGACCCTCCAAAGAGCAACCCACCCAGACCCATTCCCCTACACTTACCTCTTCACCTAACACTACGGGCAATTCAGCATGGCTAATCCGCCTGACCTGTACATTTTTGAATTGTGGGAGGAAACTGGAGCACCCGGAGGAAACCCACACAGACACGGGGAGAACGTGCAAACTCCGCACAGGCAGTCGGCCCAAGGCGGGAATTGAACCCTGGTCTCTGCCGCTGTGAGGCAGCAGTGCTAACCACTGGAACCATTGGAACAATGAATCAGGCAAGAAAGGAAGATTTTAAATCAGGTAAGGAATCAAGGATTATGGGGAAAAGACAGGATTGAGGATTATCAGATTAACAATTATCTCACTGTGCCACCGTGCTGCCGAACAATTACCCCTCATCCCAGTTCTAAACGATCATCTCTTCACTCTGACGCTGAGCCCTGGGGTCCTAGTCTCTCTCCTTGTGGAAACATCTTCTCTGTGTCCATTCCATCCAGGCCTCTCAGCATTCTGTAAGTTTCCACCAGATCCTCCCCCCTCATTCTCCTAAACTCCATCGAGTACAGAGTCCTCAACCACTCCTCATATGACAAGCCCTTCATCTGTGGGATCAGTTTTGTAAACATTCTCTGGATCTCCTCCAATGACAGTACACACAGGGCTCAATACTGCTCAGACTATTCCAAATGCAGTCTGTCCAGAGCCTTTTACAGTCTCAGTCATATATTTCGGTTCTTGCATTCTAGCCCTCTTGAAATGGATGCTAACAATATATTAGCCTTCATAACTGCCAATTGAACCTGTATGTTAACTGTCAGAGTATCCCTGAACCAGGACTCACAGCTCCCTTTGTGTTTGAGATTTCCAAACCTCTTCCCCACTTAGAAAATAGTCAATGCCTTTCTTCTTCCTACCAAAACTTTCCCACATTGTTATTCCGTCTATCACTTCTTTGTCCACTCTCCAAGCCCATCTGCAATGTTCCTACTTCCTTAACATGACCTGTCCTTCCTTAGATCTTTGCAATCATTGCAACAATGCCTTCACCTGTTGGGAGAGGGTCCCTTCATTACGGGCAAACATTCACTCCATCACCAATGCTCAGCAGTGGCAATGTGAACACTGGAGAAACTCACCAACGATAATGAGACGGCACCTTCCACCATGTGGACTGCAGCGGTTCAAGAGGGCAGCTCATGACCAGCTTCTCAAGGACAACTAGGGATGGGCAGTAAATGCTGGCCCAACCAGCAGTGTCCACATCTACTGAATGAACAGAAGAAATGGACTGTAAACCTACCTTTTGCTCCAAGCATTTGGTCACCTATTCCACCATCTCCTTATGCAATCCTGTATCAAATTCTGTTTGATTGGATTGCTCTTAAGTGCCTCAAAATATCTTACCACATTAAAGTTGCTATTGAAATGCAGTTATGGTTAAGGAAAATGCAGGAAGGCATTTCTTAAAACAGTTGGCAAGGGGACAACCTCCCCTGAACAGAAATGTAATTGTCAATTGTTTCATGCTCATTTTCAATCTGTAGAGAAAGTGCCCTGGTTTGAACACTATTTCTCTTCTGTGACTGTGATCGTCCTGGTCGTTGAGATAAAGGTGTCATTTTACAAATATCTGTGCAGTCGTCAAGCTGCTGAACATTAACTGAGCAGGTGGCGCTTTATTTAATGGATATGAAATGGTTGGAAGTATTGAATGGATTAGTGTTCTCTACAACGGTGAGTTTAATCATACAAACAGAACTCTGGCTGACATTTCTCGTATTTCGCACCAGCTCCCTCTGTCCACCCGCCAATTCTGACACTCCCTCTCTGCTTGTTCTGTCCGGCTCTAACTGCTGCCTTTGTAGTTGTCCTTTTGTCATAATTCACAGCTGGTTCAACACCAGGACTTTCCCCTGGTGTTGTGTAGGAGACTGGCAGCAGTGGGTATTGTTGCTGTAATGTCACATGGGATGGAGAGCTGTTCAACGTCTTTGGGTGCCAGTCCCTTGTTTTTGGATGATCACTTGAGGCCTGAAGTTTTTTCCTGACTAATGCAGCCTGTATGATGGTACATAACATCCAGACACACCAAGCGTGCTCAAGAGGCAAGGCTCAATACGGCCAAGATGGTAGCATTAACTGGAGCTCATTCTGTTATTTCTCATTTCGTTGTCTTTCTTTCCCCTCTTTTCTCTTTATTCCCCTGATCGATGATTTCCCCCCTCTCGGTGTTCACGCTCCCCCAGGGCAGGTTTTGGCCTGGTCTCTCAGTGGGTTGTGGTAGCTCTCATCCTGGTCTTCCGACGGCTCGGTATGGGACCTGACCTGGTGTCTGGGTGGCTCTCGGCCTGGTCTCTCGGCAGTTCTCAGTTTGGTCTCTTGGCAGGTACTGGCCTGGTCTCTCAGCGGCTCTCGGCCTGGTCTCTCAGCCTGGTCTCTTGGTGGTTCCCAGCCTGGTCTCTCAGTGGCTCATGATGGGGTCCCTGCCTTGTCTCTCAGCGGCTCTCTGCCTGGTCTCTCAGTTTGTTCACTTGGTGACTCTCGGCCTGGACTCTTGGTGGGTCCTGGCCTCATCTCTCAGCAGCTCATGGCACTGTCTCAGCTCAGTGTGTGAGTGGACCCTGCCTAGGCATGTTCCTGAGGCACCAGGGGAGGTCAGAGAGATGGTAACTTCAACTGCAACCACAGTATCTACGATGGCGTAGAGAGCAGACAGCAGAGTGAGATAAACAGAGGTTTCATCAAAGTGTATCAAACTTTTAACTTATTCCTTTATTCTCCTAATTTGGTCTATGAAAAGCTTTAACGTAAACTATTACCTATTTCTTTATTTTTCTACTATTCTATGAAGTAATGCTTATCTTTTTAAGCTCTAACTTCTCTTACAAATTTGTATCTAGGTTTCTTGTACTAGGTGCCTTGATCCCTAAGACAGCCATTTGCATAGCAGCAATATACACTTTTCAATGTACTCCTGCGATAATAAAATCTAAAATATCTAAATCATTGAGAACTTCACGAGTTTTGAGAAGATTTGTAGCTCAGGTTGAGGTTTTGGATGTAGGTTTGCTCACTGAGCTGGAAGGTTCATTTCCGGACGTTTCGTCACCCTGCTAGTTAACATCTTCAGTGAGCCTCAGGTGAAGCAATGCTGAAAATTCCTGCTTTCTATTTAAATGTTTGGGTTTCTTTGGGTTGGTGATGTCATTTCCTGTGGTGAATTCACTTTGTGTTCCTTTTCTCAGGGGGTGATAGATGGGGTCTAACTCGATGTGCTTGTTCATAGATGTCCGGTTGGAATGCCATGCTTTTAGGAATTCTCGTGTGTGTCTTTGTTTGGCTTGTCCTAGGATGGATGTATTGTCTCATTCAAAGTGGTGTCCTTCCTCATCTGTATGTGAGGATACTAGTGAGAGAGGGTCATGTCTTTTTTATGTCATTTACAAAATACTGCGTAAAGACTGTAACAAACACTACATTGGACAAACAGGCAGAAAACTAGCCACCAGGATACATGAACACCAACTAGCCACAAAATGACTTGACCCTCTCTCACTAGTATCCTCACATATGGATGAGGAAGGACTTCGACTAGGACAACACATCCATCCTAGGGCAAGCCAAACAAAGACACACACGAGAATTCCTAGAAGCATGGGTTTCCAACCGGAACGCTATCAACAAACACATTGAGTTCGACCCCATCTACCATCCCGGAGAAAAGGAACAGGAAGTGACTTCACCATAGGAAATAACATCACCACAAGAAATGACATCAGCAACCCACAGAAACCCAAACATATAAATAGAAAACAGGAATTTTCAGCATTGCTTCGCCTGAGACCCACTGAAGATGTTACCTAGTAGGGTAACGAAACACCTGGAAATGAACATTCCAGTTCAGTGAGCAAACCTACATCCATCATTGAGAACTCTAGTCTCCAACAATCAGTGATGCTCCAGTCCCAGAAGAGGGGTCACTGGACTCAAAACTTTAAAGCTGCTTTCTCTCTTCACAGATGCTACCAGATGTGCTGAGATTCTCCAGCAATTCCTGTTTCTGTAACAGGACTGGCTGGACTGTTGGTTGACAAAGAATTGAACAGCATGGGTTCAATTCCCATTACCGGCTTGAGGTTACCATGAAAGACTCTCCTTCTCAATCTCTTCCCTCATTTGAGACTTGGTGGCCCTCAGGTTAAATTACCATCAGTCTCTTCCCTACCATAAGAGAGCAGCCCCTATGGTCTGGTAGAATATGGTGACACAACAACTGCTGCCTCACAGCACCAAGGAACCGGGTTCGATTCCAGCCTCGGGTCACTATCTGTTTGGAGTTGGCATATTCTCCCCATGTCTGCAAGGGTTTGCTCCAGGTACTCCGGTTTCCTCCCACAATTCAAAGCTCTGAAGATCAAGGTGGATTGGCCATGCTAGATTGCCCATAATGTCCAGGGATGTGCAGACTGCAGGGCTGGGATAGCAGGGAGGGTCTGGGCGGTGGGGGGATGCTGTTCGGAGGATCCGTGTGGACTCACAATCCTTACATTCGACCCACTAAACAAAATAAAATTCTAAAAAAGGCCCTTTGGTTCATTGAGTCTGTGTCAATCAAAGAGAATCACTTAACTCTACCAATCCCATGTTCCAGCACTGAGCCCTTAGCATCACAATGATCATCTAAATACTTCTTAAATGTTATGAGGGTTTTTATCCTAACGACCCTTACAGGCAGTGAGTTACAGACTCCCACCACCCTCTGAGTGAAAACATTTGTCCTCACATCCCCTCCGAAACTCCTGCCCCTTACCTTCATTCTCTGCCTACTGATCACTCCGTCAAGGGGAAATGTTCCTTCCTGTCTACCCTGCCATCTCAACCATGTTCCCTCAGCCTCCTCTGCTCCAAGCAAGACGACTCCATACTGTCCAACCTCTACAGGGCAAATACAAATCTAAAATATAGGCCCTAAAAAATCTAACCCATCATCAAAGCAGACAGCAGGTTGTTTTGTTTTGTAGAAGAGTATGTTATAAATCTGCAGTGATGATCACCAAGTGTAACTTAGAAATAGTCAGGAAATCAAGCCAAGGACTCATAATTAATGACTGTGAGTCCAGACCAATGTGTGTGATGTTGTCTTTGAAATGGCCCCACATATTCATTTATACCAAAGCGCTCACCTCAAAAACAGCAGAGACTCAGGAAGGTAGTTCACCACTAACTTCCCAAGGACAGAGGAGATTTACACAAAGGACACGAAAGATTTACAAGGATGTTGCCAGGGTTGGAGGGTTTAAGCTATAGGGAGAGGCTGAATAGGCTGTGGCTGTTTTCCCTGGAGTGTCAGAGGCTGAGGGGTGACCTTATAGAGGTTTATAAAATTATGAGGAGCCAGGATAGGGTAAATAGGCCTTTTCCCTGGGCCTAGGTTTAAGGTGAGAGGGGAAAGATTTAAAAGAGACCTAAGGAGCAACTTTTTCACACAGAGGGTGGTACGTGTATGGAATGAGCTGCCAGAGGAAGTGTTGGAGGCTGGTACAATTACAACATTTAAAAGGAATCTGGATGGGTATATGAATAGGAAGGGTTTAGATGGATATGGGCCAAGTGCTGCGAATGGAACTCAAATAATTTAGGACATCTGGTCGACATGGACCAAAGGTTCTGTTTCCATGCTGTACATCTCCATGACTCTATGACATCTGGTGGTGTGCAATAAATGCTGAGCAAGGGACCAATCGTGGAATAGGCAGGTACTGGCTGGGGAATGATGTTGGGAGTTTGACAGTTTCTAATTTACATTGAAGTCTTGGCTTATGAATCCCAATGCAAATGATCTAAATTTGCATATGATATCAGATAGCAAAGAGGGACACAGAGAGAGAGAGAGAGAGGCAAGATGGTAATTCAGTGTGAGAAAAAGACGCAAAGAATTCAAACAGTGTTCAATATTTGTGAATAGTGGGGAGATCTCCTGTCAACACAAATCCCTCAACAAATATCAGTGATGGCACGGTGGCTCAGTGGTTAGCACTGATGCCTTACAGCGACAGAGACCTGGGTTTGATTCCAGCCTCAAGTGTGTGGAGTTTGCACAATCTCCCTGTGTCTGTGCGGGTTTCCTCCCACAATCCAAAGATGTGCAGGTCAGGCGAATTGGCCATGCTAAATTGCCCATAGTGTTAGGTGCATTAGTAAGGGGTAAGTATAGAGTAGGAGAATGGGTCTGGCTGGGTTACTCTTCAGAGGATTGGTACTGCCTAGGTGGGCTGAATGGCCTGTTTCTGCTGTAGGGATTTGATGATTTAAATAACATAGTTACATATCAGAAGGGAAGTTTGATGGGATCCTATTTGTCATGTCTGTTTGCTGCCCTTTACAGAAACCTTTACAGACAACCAGCTGACAAAGGAGCAGCGCTCTGAAAGTCAGTGCTTCCAAATAAACCTGCTGGACTACAGCCTGGTGTTGTGTGGTTTTTAACTTTGTCCACCCCAGGCCAACACTGGCTCCTTCACATCATGGCTTTACAGAAATGATATGTTTCAGATGTGCTTCATTGGTTATGAAGTACTTTGGCTATTCTGAATTGTGAAAGTTGCTATATAAATGCAAGATGGATATTTTAGCAGTTAGATGAGCAACACTGCCTCAAAAGGTTCCTCAGTAGACAGGCAGGAGACTGAAGAACACAGCTAGCCACAAGGTGGAGAAGTCGGCATTTCAGATGTAACCCTTCTTCAGGACACTTGTTCCTCAGATAGCTCCTCAAACAGTTCCTCAAACAAATCAGAAGACCACATAACATATAGGAGCACATTGAGGCCATTCAGCCCATCAAGTCTGCTCCGCCATATGATCATGGCTGAAATGTTTCTCAATCATTCTCCTGCCTTCTCCCCATAACCACTGATCCCCTTTCCAATGAAGAATTTATCTATCTCTGTCTTCAATCAATGAGTTGGCCTCCACAGCATGCTGTGGCAATGAGTTCCACAGATTCATTACCCTCTGGTCGAAGAAATTTCTCCTCATCTCAGTTCTAAATAGTCAGCCCTCCACTGTGAGGCTGTTTCCTCCTGCCCTAGTCTCTCCTACTAATGGAAACATCTTCTCCACATTCATTCTGTACTGACCTCCCAGTATTGTGTAAGTTTCAATTTGATCCCCCTCATCCTTCTAAACTCCAGTGAAAACAGGCCAAGAGTCCTCAATTGCTCCTCAAGTGGCAAGCTCTTCATCCCCGGGACCATTCTTGCGAGTCTCCTCTGCACCCCCTCTAATGCCAGTACAGTCTTCTTGAAATACAGAACCCAACACTGCTCAGAATATTCCAGCCTGGCTCGAGCCTTATACATTTTCAGAAGTACATCTCTGCTTTTGTGTTCTTACCTTCTTGAAATGAATACTGATATTGTACTGGCTCTAAATGCCAACTGAACCTATATGTTAACCTTAAGAGAATCCTAAACTGGGACTCCCAAGCCCATTTGAGTTTCAGATTTCTGAAGCCTCTTCCCATTTAAATAATAATCTACACCTCTGTTCTTCTGACCAAGACTGGAAGGCGTAAGACCAGAAGATATAGGAGCAGGATTAGGCCATTCAGCCCATTGAGATGTCTCCACCATTTGATTGTGGCTGATATACTTCTCAACTCCTAACTTTCTCCCCATAACCTATAAAGTACATAACCTCACACTTTCCCACCTTGTATTCTATCTGCCACTTCTTTGCCTGCTCTCCTAGTCTGTCCACTTCCTCAATACTGTTTACCCCCTCCACCACCTATCTTGCTACTTAGCAACAATATCCTCTATTCCTTCACCCAGATTGTAAATTATAATATGAATAGATGTGGTCCCGACACAGACCACTGCAGAACTCCACTAGTCACCGGCTGCCCATCCTGAAAAAGACTCCTTTACCCTCACTCTCTGCCTTCTGCCAATCAGCCAATCCTCTATCCATGCCAGCATCTTGCCCCTAATACCATGGGTTTTTACCTTATTTAGCAGCGTCCTGTGCAGCACATTGTCAAAGGCTTTCTGGAAATTCTAATCAATCCTTCTTAAACAGGGGTGGTACATTAGATATTTCCAGTCCTCTAGGACCCTCCCTGACTCCAGTGATTCCTGAAAGATCACCACCAATGCCTTCATAATCTCCTCAGCTATCTCCTTCAGTACTCTGGGGTGTAGCCCATCTGGAAAGGTGATTTATCCACCTTCGGACCTTTCAGCTTCCGTAGACCCTTCCCTTTACTGATGGCCACTCCACTCACTTCTGTCCCCTGAAGGTCTTGAAGTCCTGGGGTGTTACTGGTGTTTTCCACTATGAAAACCGATGAAAAGTACACATTCAGTTACTCTGCCATGTCTTTATTTCCCATTATTCCTTCTCCAGCCTCATTTTCCAATGTCCATTCCTGATGAAGGGCTTATGCTCGAAACATTGACTCTCCTGCTCCTCAGATGCTGCCTGACTGGCGGTGCTTTTCCAGCACCATACTTTTAGACAATGTCCAGTCTTGCCTCTCTCTCTTAACCTTCCTATACCAAAATCTGTGATCTTCTTTTAAATTGTAAATTAGTTTACTTCATATTTTATCTTCTCCACTTTATTGCTTTGTTAGTTACCATCCGCTGGCTTTTAAAGTCTTTCCAATTCATAACAACGTAAGAACGAGGAGCAGGAGTAGGCCATCTGGACCCTTCGAGCCTGCTTCACCATTCAATAAGATCATGGCTGATCTTTTCGTGGACTCAGTTCCACTTAGCTGCCCTATCACCATAATCCTTAATTCCTTCATTGTCCAAAAAAAGGTCAATCTTAGCCTTAAAAACATTAACTGAAGGAGCATCAACTACTTCACTGGGTCAGGAATTCCACAGATTCACAACCCTCTGGGTGAAGAAGTTCCATCTCAATTCAGTCCTAAGCCTGCTCCCCCTAATTTTGAGGCTGTTCCCTCTTGTCCTAGTTTCACCGGCCAGTGGAAACATCCTTTCTACTTCTTTCTTATCTATCCCCTTCATAATTTTATGTTTCTATAAGATCCCCCCTCATTCTTCTAAATTCCCATGATCCCAGTCTACTCAGTCTCTCCTCATAAGCCAATCCTCTCAACTCCAGAATCAACCCAGTCAACCACGTCTGCACACCCTCTTGTGCCAGTACATCCTTTCTCAAGGAAGAAAGCTAAACGGCAGCACTGTGGCTCAGTGGTAAGCACTGCTGCCTGGGACTGGGTTTGATTCCAGGTTTGGGCGACTGTCTGTGTGGAGTTTGTACCTTCACCCCATGTCTGTGCAGGTTTCCACCACAATCCTCATGTGTGCAGGTTCGGGGAATTGGTCATGCTAAATTGCCCAGTGTTCAGGGATATGTAGGTTAAGTATTTTAGTCTAGGATAAATTTAGGGGAATAGGTGTGGGTGGTAGACAATGTCTATTTACTCTATTCATGCCCCTCATGACTTTATAAACCCCTACAAGGTCACTTCTCAGCCTCTGACGCTCCAGGGAAAATAGCTCCAGCCTATTCTGCCTCTCCCTGTAGCTCTAACCCTCCAACCCTGGAATCATCCTTGTGTTCTGCACTGTATTGTTTTATGTTCTATAAGTTCTAAATATTTTCTGAATCCTTTCAAGTTTCACAACATCCTTCCAATTGGAGGGAGACCAGAATTGCACACAATATTCCAAAAATGGCCTAAGCAATGTCCTGTACAGCTGCAACATGACCTCCCAACTCCTATATTCAATGTTTTGACAAATAAAGGAAAACATACCAAACACCTTCTTCACTATCCTATCTACTTGCGACTCCACTTTCAAGGAACTATAAATCTGTCCTCCAAGGCTTCTTTGTTCAGCAACACCCCTCAGACCTTACCATTAAGTGCCTAAGTCCTGCTCTGATTTGCCTTTCCAAAATGCAGCACAACACATTTATCTAAATTAAACTCCATCTGTCACTTCTCAGCCTATTGGCCCATCTGATCAAGATCCTATTGTACTCTGAGCTAACCTTCTTTGCTATCCACTACATTTCCAATCTTGGTCTCCTCTGCAAACTTAATAACTCTGCTTCCTCTGTTCACATCCAAATCATTTATATAAATGAACAAAACACAGTGGACCCTGCACCTATCCTTGTGGCACTCCACTGGTCACAGGCCTCCAGTCTAAAAAACAACCCTCTACCACCACCCTCTGTCTTCTACCTTTGAGCCAGTTCTGTATCCGAAAGGCTAGTTCTACCTGTATTCCATGAGATCTAACCTTGCTAACCAGTCTCCCATGAAGAACATTGTCGAATGTCTTAATGAGTCCATATAGATCACGTCCACCACTCTGCCCTCATCAATCCTTTTTGTTACTTCTTCAGAAAACTCAATCAAGTTCATGAGACATGATTTCCCACACACAAAGCCATGTTGACTATCCCTAATCAGTCTTTGCCTATCCAAATACATGTAAATCTTGACCCTCAGGATTCCCTTCAACAACTTGCCCACCACTGATGTCAAGTTCACTGGTCTATAATTTCCTGGCTTGTCCTGACCATGTTTCTTAAACAGTGGCACCAGATTAGCCAACCTCCAGTCTTCCAGCACCTCACTTGTGACTAACAATGATCCAAAATCTCAGCAAGGGGCCCAGCAATCACTTCCCTAGCTTTTAACAGAGTTCTGGGGTATACCTGATTAGGTCCTGGGGATTTATCCACCTTGATGTGTTTTAAGATATGCTGCACCTCTGTAATATGGATACTTTCAAGATATCACCATCTATTTCTCTGGTTCTATGTCTTCCACGTCCTTCTGCACAGTAAACACTGATTCAAAATACTCGTTTAGTATCTCCCCCCATCTCCTGTGGCTCCACACAAAAGCCACCTTGCTGACCTTTGAGGGGCCCTATTTTCTCCCTTGTTACTCTTTTGTCCTTAATGTATTTATAGAATTCCTCTGGATTCTCCTTAACCCAATTTGCCAAAGCTATCTCATGTCCCCTTTTTGCCCTCCTGATTGCCCTCTTAAGTATATTCCTACTGCCTTTATACTCTTCTAAGGATTCACTCGATCTCTCCTGTCTATACCTGACATATGCTTCCTTCTTTTTCTTGACCAAAACGTCATTTTATCTAGTCATCTAGCATTCCCTACACTTACCAGCTTTTACTTTCACCCTAACAGGGATATACTATCTCTGGACCCATTATTGCATTTTTGAAGTCTTCCCATTTTCCAGCCGTCCCTTTGCCTGTGAACATCTGCCCGCAATCAACTTTCATAGAACGTAGAACATAGAAAAATACAGCGCAGTACAAGCCCTTCGGCCCTCAATGTTGCACCGATCCAAACCCACCTAACCTACACTAGCCCACTATCCTCCATATGCCTATCCAATGCCTGTTTAAATGCCCATAAAGAGGGAGAGTCCACCACTGCTACTGGCAGGGCATTCCATGAACTCACGACTCGCTGAGTAAAGAATCTACCCCTAACATCTGACCTATGCCTACCATCCCTTAATTTAAAGCTATGCCCCCTCATAATATCTGACTCCATACGTGGAAAAAGGGTCTCATGGTCAACCCTATCTAAACCCCTAATCATCTTGTACACCTCTATCATGTCACCCCTAAACCTCTTTTCCCCAATGAAAACAGCCCCAAGTGCCTCATCCTTTCCTCATATGATCTTCCTACCATACCAAGCAACATCCTGGTAAACCTCCTCTGCACCCGTTCCAGTGCCTCCACATCCCTCCTATAGTATGGCGACCAAAGCTGCACACAATACTCCAGATGCGGCTGGACCAGAGTCTTATACAACTGCAACATGACCTCAGGACTCCGGAACTCAATTCCTCGACCAATAAAAGCCAGTACGCCATATGCCTTCTTCACAGCACTATTTACCTGGGTGGCAACTTTCAGAGATCTGTGTACACGGACACCAAGATCCCTCTGCTCATCCACACTACCAAGTATCCGACCATTAGCCCAGTACCCCATCTTCTTGTTACGCTTACCAAAGTGAATCACTTCATACTTACCTACATTGAACTCCATTTGCCACCTTTCTGCCCAGCTCTGCAGCTTATCTATATCCCACTGTAACCTGCCACATCTTTCCTCACTGTCAACAACTCCACTGACTTTCGTATCATCCGCAAACTTGCTCACCCAACCTTCTAGCCCCTCCTCCAGGTCATTTATAAAAATGACAAACAGCAATGGTCCCAAAACAGATCCTTGTGGAACACCGCTGGTAACTGCACTCCAAGATGAACCTATACCATCAACTACTACCCTCTGTCTTCTTCCAGCCAGCCAATTCCTAATCCAAACCTCCAACTCACCCTCAATGCCAAACCTCTGTATTTTTTGCAGTAGCCTACCATGGGGAACCTTGTCAAACGCCTTACTAAAATCCATATACACCACATCTACCGATTTACCCTCATCCACCTCCTTAGTCACCTTCTCAAAGAATTCAATAAGGTTTGTGAGGCACGACCTGCCCTTCACAAAACCATGCTGACTATCCTTGATCACATTATTCCTATCCAGATGTTCATAAATCCTATTCCTTACAATTCTCTCTAAGACTTTGCTCACAACAGAAGTGAGACTCACCGGCCTTTGGTTCCTAGGGTTATCCCTACTCCCCTTCTTGAACAAGGGAACCACATTTGCCATCCTCCAGTCTTCTGGCACTATTCCTGTAGACAACGAGGACATAAAAATCAAGGCCAATGGCTCTGCAATCTCCTCCCTTGCTTCCCGGAGAATCCTAGGATAAATGCCATCAGGCCCAGAGGACTTATCTATTTTCATCCTTTCCAGAATTTCCAACACCTCTTCCCTACATACCTCAAAGTTCTTTCTGAATACCGTCAAAATAAGCCTTCCTCCAATTTAGAATTTCAACTTTTAGATCCAGTCTATTCTTTTCCATCAATATTTAAAATTAATAGAATTATAATCACTGGCCTCAAATGCTCCCCCACCGACACCTCAGTCACCTGCCCCGCCTTATTTCCCAAGAGTATGTCAAATTTTGCACCATCTCTAGTAGGTACATCCACATACTGAATCAGAAAATGTTCTTATTCTCAATTACCAAATTCCTCTCCCATCTAAACCCTTAACACTATGGCAGTCCCAGTCTAGTTTACAAAGTTAAAACTCCCCTGCCATAACCACCCTATTATGCTTTTTTATGCACTATGGGCAATTTAGCATGGCCAAATCATCTAATCTCCACATCTTTGGACTGTGGGAGGAAACTGGAGCACGGAGGAAACCCACGCAGACACGGGGAGAATGTGCAAACTCCTCACAGCCCGCCGCCCGAGGCTAGAATCAATCCTAGTTTCCTGGCGCTGTGAGGCAGCAGTGCTAACCACTAAGCCAGCATGCCCACCCCATCCCATTACAGATAACTGGGATCTCCATACAAATCTGTTTCTCAATTTCCCTCTGACTATTAGGGGGTCTATAATACAATCCCAATAGGGTGATCATCCCTTTCCTATTTCTCAATTCCACCCAAATAACTTCCCTGGATGTATTCTCAGGAATATCCTCCCTAAGTGCAGTCATAATGCAATTCTTTCTCAAAAATGCCACTCCCCTTCCTCTCTTGCCTCCCTTTCTATCCTTCCTACAGCATTTGTAACGTGGAAGATTAAGCTGCCAGTCTTGTCCATCTCTGAGCTATGTTTCTGGAATTGCTATGATATCCCAGTGCCATGTTCCTAACCATGTCCTGAGTTCACCAGCCTTCCCTGTTAGTTCTCTTGCATTGAAGTAAATACAGTTTAATCTATCCCTTTTCACTTCCTATGTCATTGGTTCCAATGTTTACAATGACCTCCTGCTTTGAGAACTCTCCCATTTGAGAACATTCTGCACCCTCTCTGAGATAAATCTGATCCTGGCACCAGGGAGGCAACACACCACTCTGATTTTTCACTGCTGGCTGCAGAAACGTCTGTCTGTGCCTCTGACTAGAGAGTCCTCTTACACAATTGATTGCTTGGAAATTCCTCATGCACTTGTTCAAACAATTCCATAAAGTGTGCCTCAAACAGTTCACTAATTTTCAAAACTCCCCCAAGCAATTCCTCAAATAATTGGTCAAACAATTCCTCAAACACTTCCTCAAACATGCCCATCAAATAATACACAGAGAGTGCCTAAAACAGTTCCTGAAACAGTGTCTGAATCATTTCCTCAAACAGTTCCTCAATAAATTCCTCAATTCCTGAATCAATTCATCAAACTGTTCCTCAAACAATTCCTCAATTGCAATGCATCAGTTTCTCAAACAGTGTGTCACTCAGTCACACATTTCCTCAAACTGTTCCTCAAATAATTCCGCAAAAAGTACATCAAATATTTTTTCAAATATTTCCTGAAAAATGTTCTCTGACCATCTCCTCAAGCAGTTCCTCAAACACTTCCTCATACTGTTAATCAGACTATTTATCAATCGGTTCCTCAAATAGTTCTTCAAATGTTGCCTCAATCACTGTCAGGGTGCCAAAGGACTGGAAAATAGCTAATTTAAGACTCCTGTTTTGGAAGGAAAAAGGCAGAAGACAGAAAATATTGGCCAGTTAGCCTGTCTTCAGTCTTGGTAAGATTGGGTGGCACCATTGCCTCACAGTGCCAGAGACCCAGGTTCAATTCCCGCCTCAGGCAACTGTTTAGAGTTTGCACATTCTCCCTGTGTCTACTTGGGTTTCTTCCCACAGTTCAAAAATATGTAGGTTAGGTGAATTGGCCATGCTAAAATGCCCACAGTGTTAGGTGAAGAGGTAAACGTAGGGGAATAGGTCTGGGTGGGTTGCTCTTCAGAGGGTCGGTGTGGCCTTGTTGGGCCGAAGGGCCGGTTTCCACACTGTATGTAATCTAAAAAATTTCAGAGTTCATTACTAAGGATGAGATTGTGGAGTACTTGGAAGTTAGGAGAAAGTGAGGACTGCAGATGCTGGAGACCAGAGTTGAAAAATATGGTGCTGGAAAATGTGGTGCTGGAAAATGCTGGAAATGTGGAGTAGTTGGAAGTGTATAGTAAAATAGGGCTGAGGCAGCACAGCCTCATCAAGGGCAGGTCATGCCTGACAAATCTGTTTGGATTCTATGAGGATGTAAGGAGCAAGATAGATCTATTTAGATTTCCAGAAGGCCTTTGACATGAGCTCCATAGGAGGATGCTAAATAAATAAGAGCCCATGGTGTCAGCGACAAGACACTTGCATGGGTAGAGGATTGGCTGACTGACAGAAGGCAGAGAGTGGGGATATAGGGATCTTTTCCAGAATGGCAGCCAGTGACCACTGGAGTTCCACGGGGGTCTGTTTTGGGGCCAAAACCTTTTCACATTGAGCATTAACGATCTGGATGAGGAAACTGAGGGCATAGTTGCTACTTTTGCAGATGACACAAAGCTAGTTGGAGGGACAGGTCATGTTGAGAAAGCAGGAAGGCTGCATAAGGATTTAGACATGCTAAGCAAATGGTCATAGAAGTGGCATTTAGAATACAATGTGGGAAAGTGTGAGGATATGCGCTTCGGTAGGCATAGACTATTTTCCCAACGGGGAAAGGCTTTGGAGATGTGAAGTACAAAGGGAATTGGAAGTTCTAGTTCAGGAATCTCTAAAGGTTAACATGCAGGTTTAATTGGCAGTTAGAAATGCAAATGTAATATTAGTATTCATATCAAGTGGGTGAGAATACAAGAGCAGAGATATACAGCTGAGGCTTTATAAGGCTCTGGTTCAGACTGCATTTGGACATTGTTGAAGTCTGACCTTGTTATAGTCACTACAGTCTGAAGATAACCTATAATAGAGAACCAAATGAGTAGACGTAACTCTAATCTAGACTCTGGTTCCCAGCACCTGCAGTCCTTGTTTTTACCAAGTAGATATAACTGACCAATGAACTTGTGGTTAATCTGTGGTGTCACTGTTTGTGCTGGGCCCCTGTTCCTAGGTTTCAATTTACCCTGATAAAAAAACTTTACAAACCGTGAGCCAAAAAAACATCAAAAAGCACCTCTTGCCCTCTGAGCAACTTCCTACGTCGCCTCCAAATCACCCAAACAATATGCTCATTCTGATAGTGTCTCACTCTGGATGGGATCTCTCCTTCCTGACGGTGTGAAGTTTTCCTGGTTGTGTGATGTCGACAGGCACTTTCTTCAATCGAGCTGAGGTGAGCTGATAAACAAACAAAGAACTGCAGATATTGGAAATCAGAAACAGAAACAGAAATTGCTGGGAAAACTCAGCAGGTCTGGCAGCATGCGTGGAGACAAAGCAGATTTTCTCGTTAACTCTGTTTCTCTCTTCACAGATCTGCTGAAGTGGGAGCTGAGTGGACGCTCACTAGTTAAGCTTCAATATTAATGACCACATATTGAGGCGTGATTCAGGCTTCAGGTGATTGACTGTCAGCTACCTCATTAACTTTCCCATGAGACTCCCGAGGTTTAAAATTTTAAAATGGAGAAAGTTCTACTCTCACATTGCCTTCAAAATCCATGAACCATGAACTCAGGTGAAGTCTCATTTTGGGTATGATATCTCCTACCTGACCATGTGAGGCTAACTAGGCACTGTTTGAGACCCTATTTGAGGAAAGGTTTGAGGTACTGTTCCAGGAACAATGAGATGAACTATTTGATGAATCCTTTTGGGAACACTTTGAGGAACTGTTTTTTGGAATGTTTGAGAAATTTTTTGGAGGAATTGTTTGAGGCATTGACTGAGGAATTGCTTTGTGAACTATTTAGGACAGTCAACATGGCTTTGTGATTGGGAAATTGCGTCCCACAAACTTGATTGAGGTTTTTGAAGAAGTAACAAGGAAGATTAATAGGGGCAGTGCAATGGATGTGGCTGCAGTGGACTCCTGGCTGTCGTAGGCCAAGAATGGGGACTCCTGGCTATGGTAGGCCTAGAGCGGGGTCATTGCAGAACACTCTTATTAGATTACCTACAGTGTGGAAACAGGCCCTTCGGCCCAACCAGCCAGGGCTATGTTTGCAACCTTGACTGATGAAGATGAACTATGTTTAAGTACTTTCTTTTATTCTTCTTGTACCGCAAAATGGTGCCAGATTGTGGTGATAGTACACTTTTCACCGGATCGCCCTGGATATATGTCACAATAGATAAATAAGTCATAAATAAAACTGGTGGATGAACTGTTCGTGGCACTGTCGAGAAATTGTTTGAGGAAATATTTAAGGAACTATTTGAGAAATTGTTTGAGAGCTATTTGAGGAATTGCTTGAAGTACCATTTGAAGAATTGTTTTAGGAACATTTCAAGAAATATTTTTGAGGAATTCTCAGAGGAAATGTTCGAAATGTTGCTTTAGGGACTCTTTGAGGCCACTGTTTGTGGACTATTTGAGAAATGTTTGAGAATAGTTTGAGGTAATGTTTGAAGTGCTGTTTCAGGAATTGATTGAGACCCTGTTTGAGGAATTATTTTACGAACTATTTGAGAAAAATGGAGGGGTGGTGAGGCGGTGCAGCAGTATTGGTTAAGGAATCAATTTCAGTTGTGAGAAAGGATGATATACTAAACGGATTAACAAATGAGTTATGGGTTGAGTTTAGGAATATAAAAGGGTCAAGATACACTGCTCGGAATACATGAAAACTTATGCCCGAAACATCGATTCCCTTGCTCCTTGGATGCTGCCTTACCTGCTGTGCTTTTCCAGCACTACACTCTTGACTCTGATCTCCAGCATCTGCCATCCTCACTTTCTCCTATACTACAGATCCCCAACTGGTGAGTGGGAGGTAGAAGAACACAAATTTCTGCCTGTAGGAGGAAGGCAGAAGTGAGGACTGCAACTACTGGAAACCAGAGTTTAGATTAGAGTGGTGCTGGAAAAGCACAGCAGGTCAGGCAGCATCCGAGGAGCAGGAAAATAGACGCTTTGGGCAAAAGCCCTTCATCAGGAATCCCGATGAAGGGTTTTTGCCCGAAACGTCAATTTTCCTGCTCCTCGGATGCTGCCTGGCCTGTTGGAATAAGACAGCAACAATAATAGGAGACTTTAACTATCCAATATCAACCTGGTTTCAAACAATATAAGGAACATTAAGTGTAAAAATCCATGTACTATGCCCAGGAAACTTATTTTAAACAAAACCTAAAATCTCTGATGAGAAGAGATGCGCTTCTGGATGTAGACTTGAAAAACAAAGATGGACAAGTGGGTAAAGTGACAGTGGGCAGCCATATCAGAGATAGAAACACCAATTCAGTTAGATTTCATATTGTTATGGAGAAGGACAGAGATAAGTCAGGACCAACATTTTTTTTTAACTGGGAGATGTTGAATGTTACAAAATTGAAAGTGGTTTGGTTGAGGTGGAATGGACAGGACTACTAAAAGATAAATCAGTGATAAACCAATGGGAAGTGCTAGAAAGTGAGATGGTTAGGGCACACAGCAGGCATGTCCCCTCCAAACATCAGAAAGGTACTGCCAAATTTAGACCACCAAGGTTGTGAAGAGAAATACAGGGGAAGTTTAAACAGGAAAAGAGAATTTACGATGAGCATTAAAAAAAACCAACACTGCAGACAGTACAAGGATTAAGTAAAAGAAGTAACAAAATCAAAGAAAGGACATAAGAAGATATTAGCAAGATAAAGGAAAACCCAAAGATAAGTTGCCAGTATATAACGAGCAAAAAGTGGGGCATATAAGAGGTGAAGAATGGAACTTTTTGTCATAAGTTCCACTTGCTTCATTTTCCAATGACAAACACAGTTTGAGGTTCAGTTGGGCTTCAGCTAGTTGTTGGTTTTGCATGGTTACATCATTAATCCCACACACCAAACGATCTCTCAGCATCTCATTAAGGGTTAAACCAAAGTCACATGCCTCTGCTAGTTGTCTTAACTTTGTCAAAATTCACAACATGGATTCCCCTGGTTTTGGAACCCTCAAGCAAAATCTTTAGTGTCTCAGAATTAGAGGTGTCTGGGAGTCATAAAACTCTGAAACTAAGTTCTTCAACTCTTGAAAGGGTTTTGCATCTGCTCAGGGAACGATAGGCTCCTAATGACCAAAAAAGCTATGGGTCCACAAGCTGTCAGGAGAATTACTTGTTGCTTTTCATCTGCCCCAATGTCATTTGCCCAGAAAAAAATAACACATTCTTTCCACTTACTGGACCCAATCTTAGACAGTAGTATTGAATAAGTCAAGCTTCCCAAATAATGGCATGATGCCAGAAATGCTTATCCCAACTCAAAGACGACTGTTGAAAGCAAGTTTCTTCAGGAGTGCATATTTTTCTCTGGTCGCCAATGAAATAACTCTACAGAGGCAACCATCCTGTCCTTGACACTGATCCAGCTCCCTCAGAGTGAACAAGATATCTAACACTCCTGTTCTTTTTTTAGGTAAGGGCATGGTGGCTCTGTGGTTAGCACTACTGCCTCACAGCACCAAGGTCCCAGGTTCGATTCCAGCCTGAATGTGTGGAATTTGAATGTTCTTTCTGTATCTGTGTGGGTTTCTCCTCGTGGAGGACAAGTGGATTGGCTGTGCTAAATTGCCCATGGTGTTAGGTATGTCATTCAGAGGGGGATGGGTTACTCTTCAGAGGATCAGTGTTGGGCTGAAGGACCTGCTTCCACACTATAGGGAATCTAATCAAAAACACTCCTGTTCTTACCTGTCAGCCAGGGGTCCCATATTGGACCAGCTTAACAGCCCAATTAACCAATTGTCATACATTAATTGTCCCCACTAGCAGTGATTCATTCTCCAGGCTGATCTTTCCCCATTCCTTTGTCTGCCTTATTGTTTTCCTCTCTCTCTGCTCTCCATCTCCACCCATAGTTGATTTCTTCCCCTTCCGTCCATCCCTTCTCTAGCATATATGTGAGCCTTTCCTAGCTACAATCAGTCATGAAGAAGGGTCACTGGATCTGAAACTTTAACTCTGCTTTCTCTCCACAGATGGTGTCTGACCTGTTGAGTTTTTCAAGCCATTTCTGATTTGGCTTCAAATTCATGGGACATTGGCACCAATACTGGGGAAGGAGGTACTGTTCCAATTGGACGGACTCCACCTGAATCACGGTGGGACCAGAGTCCTGGCAAATCACACAACTTGGGCAGTGGATAGGATGCTAAGCTAAATAGGTGGGTGGGGCTGAGAGGGGAGGGGGGGATGGGGTTGAGAAACATATCAGCCGAATGCCCTAATTCTGCTCCTATATCTCATGGTCTAGTGCCTCCCAGTCTTGGCCCTGATCATAACTTTCTGACTGTAATAGACCTACAATTTGTCTTCTTTCGTCTTCCTCTCTTCACATAAAGTATTCAAGCAGGGAATTAGGAGAGTAAGAAGGGACCATGAAATGACCTTAGCAAGTAGGAATTCCAGGGCATTCTATCAATGCATTAAGAAGAAGAAGATTACTAAGGAAAAGGTAGGACGACTCAAGGATAAAGGAGGGAACTTGTACTTGGAGGCAGATGATGTGGATGCGATCTTAAATGAATATTTTGGGTCAGTATTCACCCAAGAGAAGAAAAAGGAGGATAAAGAGATTAGTGTGGATATGCTAGGGAATTTTGAGCTCAAGAAAGAAGTGCTGCTGGGTCTCTTGAAGAGTATAAAGTTGGGTAAGTCCCCAGGGCTTGATGGTATCTACCCAGGTTATTGAGAGAGGCCAGAGAGGAGATTGCTGTGACATTGACCAAGACCTTTGTATCCTCACTAGCCACTGGAGAGGTCCCGCAGGCCTGGTGAGCAACTAATGTTTTCCTTTTGTTCAAGAAGGGAAATAGGGATAATCCAGGAAACTGCAGACAGGTGAGACTCACATTGGTGGTTGGGAAACTATTGGGAAGAATTCTTAGGGATAGGATTTAAGCATGTTCAGAAAAAGCATGGCCTAATTAGGGACAGTCAGTTTGGCTTTTTGTGGGCAGGTCGTGTCTTACTAACTTGACTGAATGTTTTGAAGAGGTAATGAAGGTAATCAATCAGGGTTAAGCAATGGATGTTGTCTACGTGGAAATTAGTAAGGCTTTCGACAAGGTCCCCCATGGTGGGCTCATCCAGAAGATTAAGATGCATGCGATCTGCAGTGACATGGCCACTTGCTCAGAGAAGGCAAGTGGTGGAAGGGTGTCTTTCGGGCTGGAGGTCCATGACTAGTAGTGTTCCACAGGGATCCATCCTGGGACCTCTGCTGTTTGCAATATATAAAAATGACTTGGATGTAAATGTGGATGGGTGGGTTAGTAAGTTTGCAGATGATGCAAAAAGTGGTGGAGTTGTGGATCGTGTAGAAGGTTGTCAAAGGATACAGTGGGATATAGATCAGTTACAGATATGGGTGGAGAAACGGTAGATGAAATTTTATCTGTTTAAGCACAAGGTGCTGTGCTTTGGGAGATCAAATGAAAAGTTTACAGTCACTGGCAGGACCCTGAAAAGCATTGATGAACAGAGGGATCTTGGGGTCCAAGTCCGTAACTCCCTGAAAGTGGCTACGCAAGTAGATAGGGTGGTAAGGAAGGTGTATGACATGCTTGCCTTTACTGGTTGGAGAACTGAGGACAAGAGTCAGGATGTTACGTTGCAGCTTTATAAGATTTTGATTAGGCCACGCTTAGAGTATTGCATTCAATCCTGGTCGCCACATTACAGGAAGAATGTGGAGGCTTCGGAGAGAGGGCAGAAGAGGTTTACCAGGATGTTGCCTGGATTAGAGGGTATGAACTGTAAGGAGAGGCTAGAAAAACTCAGGTTGTTTCCTCTGGAGCAACGGAGGCTGAGGGAAGACTTGATAGGAGTCTATAAAATTATGAAATGCATAGATAGAGTTGGCATTCAGAATTTTTTTTCTGCTAGTTGAAATGTCTAATACCGTGGAGCATGCATTTAAAGTGAGAGAGGGGAAAGTTCCTTGGAGATGTGAGAGGCAAGTTTTTTTACACAGAGAGTGGCAGGAGTGTGGAACGTGCTGCCTGAGTTGTGGTGAAGGCAGATACGATAGGGGCATTTAAGGGACTTTTGGATAAGCACATGAATATGCAGGGAATGGAGGGATATGGACCAAGGAAGGAAGAAGGGATTAGTTTCATTTAGTGTCATGTTCGGCACAACATTGTGGGCTGAAGGGTCTGTTCCTGTGCTGTACTGTTCTGTATCTGTGGAAGCTTTTACCATCAGTTTGTCTGTTCCAGCAAGTTTACTTTCATACTCGACTTTCCTCCTCCTATTTAATCAGTTTGACCTCCTTTGCTGAAATCTAAATTGTTCCCAAATTCTCAGGTCTGCTGACCTAATTGGCCAATTTTTATGCCAGTTCCTTGAATCTAATCCCGTCTCTGATTTACCTTGTTAGCCACAGTTGGGTCACATTTTTTGAATTTTTTAATAATATTAGGATCCCCTACAGTGTGGAAACAGACCCTTCAACCCAACAAGTCCGCACTGACCCTCCAAAGAGTATCTCACCCAAACCCATTCCCCTACATTTACCCATGACTCATGCACCTACCTATCCATCCCTGAACACCATGGGCAATTTAGCATGGCCAGTTCACCTAACCTGTACATCTTTAGATTGTGGGAAGAAACCGGAGCACCCGGAGGAAACTCACGGGGAGAATGTGCAAACTCCACAGACAGTCGCCCAAGGCTGGAATTGAACCTGGGTCCCTGGTGCTGTGAGGCAGCCTTCGTGCCAGATAAAAATGAACAACTGTTGCAGCTTCTCCAGCTGCACTTTAGATATTTACCATTGTCTATCGACCACAAACCCTTTAACTAACATTCCCCAATTTATCATAGCCAGCTCAGGCCTCATACCATAGCAGATTCCATTAGTTAGATTCAGCACCCTACTCTCAGAATCATTGTCAATCTTAACAAAGAGTTATCATATTATGGTCACTCTTCCCTAATGCACCCTGCATCATTGGATTGTCAATTATTCCTTTCTCCCGTTGGGGGAGAAAGTTCCTTTCCAAGGATACAATATCAGTCTAAGATGGCCTGTTCTCTTGTTGGTCCCTCAATGTATTGATCCAGAGAGCCACCATTGACGTACTCTGGAAATTCCTCTCCTGCGGTGTTGCTCCTGGTTTGATTTGCCCAATCTACATGTAGATTATAGTTTGCTCATTATTACAGCTGTGCTTTGATTGCTTGTATTTCTAATTTCCTGTTTAATGCCTTCTTCAATATTATCATTACAGTTTGGGGTCTACGTACAAACCCACTCTCATATTCTTCCCTTTCCTGCTTTTAAGCTTTACCCACACATATTTCATTTCAGCAGAGCTAATTTCCTTCCCTATTATTGTGTTACTTTCCTTTTCAATGAGCAATGCTATCCCACCTCCTTTTCCATTATTTATCTATCCTTCCGTTCCCATCCCTGGTCACCTTGCAGCCACATCGCCAACTCTTTCATAACCATTGGCGCCAAGAGTGGGATGCCGGATGCTGGATACTGTGGCTGCTCCCAAAGAAGGTGAAAGTGAAAGCATTTACAGGAGGCTGACACCAAGCCCAAGGATAGCAGTAGGCCCTGAGGCAGCCTGTGTGGGATCTCTCACTCATGCCCCACAAATGCATCAAGGCAGAGACCGATGCCATCTGTGCAAGATGACCCTGGTTCATGTCACTCCCTCCATGACCAGCTCAGTGCTGCAAGCCATCCGGTAGGATTTGGGGACAAAGCTGTGCCCCTCTCCAGGGGCAGAGTGCCATCGACGGAACACGCCAAGAACCAAGATGGTCATTCCATATACCCTGTGGAATCTGTTGACAGGAAGGGGCTCCAATCCTTTAATGTTCAGGTCATCTATCATCACAGTGACCACTTCCTGCAGGTGTGTACACCCCACGGGCCCTCTTGCCGGTGTCTGAGGGGCCTGGTGACCTTACAAGGCTGGTCACTGGAGAACAAGAGCTGTCTATTGTAACCATGGCTGATAACGCCATTGTCCCTCCCACCTGGGCCGATGTGGGGCACAGACATAGTGAACGCCTTGTCCCAACCAGGGTGGAGCAGCCGATGGGGCGGCTGAGGATGTGGTTCCACTGCTTGGACTGATCAGGTGGCCGGGGTGTGGTGGGGAGTCAGTCCAGTATTGTCCAGACAGAGAGTGTGGCAGCAACCTGGTGCGAATGTGCTCTGCACAATGGGAGCAAGCAACGAGGCTGGGTACTGAGGATCTGGGAGCAGCCATCTGAGTGGGAGGATGATAGCATGAGGGAGGAGGCAGATCCCCTTATCCATGATGGAGCACAGCAACACTGAGAGCTACAAGCCAGCTGGAACCTCACTGACCCCCATGTACAGGTGAGGTGAAAATGTTCAGGAACTCTTGGGTGGCGTGGATAAAGTGGCATAAGTCTGGGTAGTCCACAAACCTACCAACACACTGAAACAGTTATAAATGAACCTAAAGGACCATGTGCCAACAACCAGCGAAATGAACGCCATTTACAAAATACCTTGCAAGGACTGCAGCAAACACTACACCGGACAGACAGGCAGAAAACTAGCTACGAGGATACACGAAGACCAACGCGCCACCAAAAGACATGACCAGCTATCACTAGGTATCCTTACCTACGGACAAAGAAGGACACCACTTTGAATGAGACAACACATGCATCCTGGGACAGGCTAGAGTCACACACGGGAATTCCTACAGGCCTGGCATTCAAACCAGAACTCTATCAATAAAAACATTGATTTGGACCCCACTTACCAACCTCAGAAAAAGAACAAAAAATGATATCACCCACCTGAACAGACCAAGACTCATAAATAGAAAGCGGGACAGAGCACTAGTGCTTCATCGGAGACTCACTGATGATGTTACCTAGCCTGGTGACGAAACGTCTCCAACTGTGATTGGGGTCAGGTTGTCTGTGCAAGGGAGTGTCACCATATGTGCCATGAGCAGTATGGCTTCTGACTGTTGTGCTGTTACATTTCTGATAACGGACAATGCTGGATTGTTGATACTTGTCTAGGTGCACATGGACAAGAGAAAATACCAACCTTTCAGCAGTGGTTAGCACTGCTGCCTCACAGCACAAGAGACCCAGGTTTGATTCCACCCTTGGGCAATTGTCTGTGTGGAGTTTGTATGTTCTCCCCATGTCTGCTTGTGTTTCCTCCAGGTGTTCCGTTTTCCTCCCACAATCCAAAGATGTGCAGGTTAAATGGATTGACCATGCTAAATTGCCCATGTTGTTCAGGGATGTGTAAGTGAGGAAGATTAGCTGTGGGAAATGCAGGGTTTTGAGGATATGGCAGGGGAAGGTGGGTCTAGATGGGATACTCTGCAGAGGGTTGATATGGACTTGATAGGCCGGTTGGCCTGCTTCCACTTTATAGGGATTCTATGATCCACTGTGTAATGAGTTGTTCTGGAAACAGTAAGTGGTATGATGGGGTTATAGAGGGTGCATAGGAGGGTTTGGGGAAGTAATTACAGAGGCAAGTTTGGTAAAATATGATGTAATCTCAGGAGGCCTTGCAGAGAGAAACCCTACTAATTAACTCTTTGCTTCAAACTAAGTAAAATTTGGCCCATAGTCACCATTATTGACAGTTCTTTTCCAGGTTTTAATTCAATAAACTGAATTGAAATTCCCCAGGCAATTGAAATTTAATCTAGATTGTTAGTGCAGGCCTCTGGATTACTGGTCCAGTAATATTACAATATTGGGCTCATACAAGCCTTGAACTGCATGTAACACTGTCTAAAAATGGCCACCATTGATGTGGCAATATGTCCACTGTAACTGGAGCGCATAATTCACTTAAATGCTCTCCCTGTCCCTAACCTTATGTAAACTACACTTCAGGTAACATCCATAATGTACTGCCTGCTCCTGTCTGCCTTTGCTGGGGATTAGTTACCATAGTGACAGATAACATATGGAGCAGGCAATTTGACTGTGCATTTGCTGTGTGTTCACAGCTAATTATTAACCAAAACCACTTTAACAATTAACTTGCTGCACTGGACATGAGTTTTATTAAATTTTATTTTTTCAGAGACCAAGCACGAACTGACCATACAAACTTCCTCCTGTTGGTGACAAAATGCAAGTTAAGGCATAAAATCAGCCTTGTACTTCGTATGCCACATCTCTCACTCTGCGACCTTTTATCGCGGAGCTTTGTGAGGAAGTTGCAGTGACGAAGGACAGTGTAATTTATCCTGGTCTCCACGCTTGTCCACTTTCTAGCAGAGTGGTCAACAGGAGCTAATTTTATCTTTCAATTCATTAGCAGACCTGTACAATGCTGTTTGTCTTACACATCCGATGCTGGGGCGATTTGTTTTTGCAGCTCTGTTGAGCTTTAACAGAAGTTGGTACCAGTTAAGTGCTCTGATGGCAATGCGAACTGACTTGGCAGCTCTCCGATCTTAGCTGTGCTGTCAGCTGAAGGATAATTAATTTATGCAGACTTAGAGTGGGATGCCTGGTGCTCAGAAGCCTGGCTTTCATCCCTCTGTAACTCTGAAAACCCCGACCAGTTCCACAGCCCTCTGAGCTCTCTGTGTTAATTTCCGGACCATCATGTCTTTAACCACCTAGGCCCTGAGGACATATGGATGAAAATGGAGCAGTGTAGGATAGATGCGCTTCGGATTGGTTTCACAGGCTGGCACAACAATGTGGGCCGAAGGGCCTGTACTGCGCTGTAATCTTCTATGTTCTAAGGTTTTTCTCCAGACCTTGCTCTCCCAATATTTAGTTTTCTATGGTAGAGGATTGACCATGGATTAGTACCAGTGCAAAACATTCTGAGAAAGGATCATTTGACCCAAAACATTAACTCTGATTTCTCTCCGAAGATGCTGCCAGACCTGCCGAGCTTTTCCATCAATTTCTGTTTCTGCTTCTGCATCCACAGTTCTTTTGGTTTTTATTTCGGCTTTCTAAGACGTTGGTTATTTTATCGCAGTAATTGTGGACAAGTTACAATAACTTTTAGGTAAATGAACTATTACTAACAGGAGAGGTGTGTGTCTCCAGCAACAGGCTGCATATAATTCAATGCTGTTCCCAAAAATTGTGTGACATTATGAGACGTGGTGTAGCTCAGCAGAGCTCAAACATTAACTCTTTCAGAACCGTGACCTTATATGACATGGTCATTGAGCACGGAGTGTACTTTTGAAGAGAGTTGCCCTCAAGGCCACTGAGTAGAAAAGCAGATTCCCACCTGTGCCCTTTCATAGCTGAGGTGAGGGTTCAAATTCTACCCATAAAAGGATTATAAATAAAACACAAAGAACTGCAGATGTTGGAAATTTGAAACAAAACCAGTAAGTGCTAGAGAAATTCAGCAGGTCTGGTAGCATTGGTGGAGAGAAATACAGAGTTAATATTTCAGGTCTAGTGACCCTTCTTCAGATGAAAAGTCACTGGACCCAAAACATTAACTCTATTTCTCTCTCTACAGATGCTGCCAGACCTGCTGAGTTTCTCCAGCTTTTTTTTTGTTTTTGTGAAAGGTTATAAATGGTTGCTAATGTGTTGGGAGGGTGTAACCCAGGGCTAGGTCTGACTTTCTCTTTGGGAAAAAGTCAGAGTTTACTTTGAATCTTCTGTAAATTCTTTAGTGCAATCACTTTCCCTGAAAGATTAGCAATAATAGAAAGCCAGCCAACATCCCAGAGCTAGGTAGCACTGTGAAACTGAAGCTGTAAGTGTGTATACTGGAGATGGGAGAAAAGGGCACACTGGTGGAGCAGGAAGCATTTCTTGAGGTCAGGCGAATGCACTGTGTGGAGGTACAATAGAGGGATCATGTACAAGGTTAGTGTAATTCATAGAACATAGAACATTACAGTGCAGTACAGGCCCTTCAGCTCTCAATGTTGCGCTGACCACTGAAACCAATCTGAAGCCCATCCAACCTACACTATTCCATTATCATCCAAATGTTTATTCAATGACCATTTAAATGCCCTTAAAGTTGGGGAGTCTACTACTGTTTCAGGCAGGGCATTCCATGCCCTTACTACTCTCTAAGTAAAGAACCTATCTCTGACATCTGTCCCATATCTATCACCCCTCAATTTAAAGCTATGTCCCCTGATAGCATAGAGGTCAGGATTGCTCAACAATTGGTGTCCTCTTATTCCTGAAAGGTTGATTGTCAGGATCATCCACTTTGTGTTCTGTGCTGCCTTTACACAGGCCAACTGCATCTGGTACATCATATTCATCATCCACTTTCTTCTCTGCTTCCCTCTATTATGTTTTGTATAAATCATTTCTTCAGATAACTATCTCTGTTACCTGTACGCTCTCATGATTTGACTCGATTGATTTACTGTAGTCACGTGTACCTAAATACAGTGAAAAAGTTTGTTTTACGAGTAAAAGAGACAGGTCGTAGCAAGCAAGAACATATAGACCATAGGGTGCTTAGACAGAGTGAGGCATACAAGGTTACACTGCACAGGAAGTGTGCAAAGCAAGGTCAACATTATTTGAAGTTAGAGTCCATCCATCAGTCTAATAATGACAGGGAAAAAGCTGTTCCTGAACCTGTTGGTGCGTGTATTCAAGCTTCTGTATCTTCTGCCTCACGGAAGAGTTTGTAAGAGAGCATTACTGAATTAAATTGAATTGAATTGAATTGAATTTATTGTCACGTGTACCGAGGCACAGTGAAAAGCTTTGACTTGTGAGCAATACAGGCAGATCACAGAGTTAAGTAGCACAGATAGTAAATAATAGGTAAACAGCGGCAAAAACCAAAACACAGGGACAGGTGAATGTTAAGAGTTTGTGAGTCCATTCAGTATTCTAACAACAGTAGGGTAGAAACTGTTTCGAAACCAGCTGGTGCATGTGTTCAGACTTCTGTACTTTCACCCCAATGGTAGAGGTTGTAGAAAAACATTGCCAGGGTGGGATGGATCTTTCAGATCCTTTCCTTGACAGTGGGCCTGGTAGATTGGTTCTACAGATGGGAGGTTGGCCTTTGTGATTATCAGGGCCGAGTTCACCACTCTCTGTAACCGTCTCTAACATTGAATGGTACAGTTGCCCTACCAGGTTGCATTACTGGGGTGTGATGGGTCTTTGATGATGTTAGCAGCCTTTCAGTGGCAACAAGAGGTGTAAATGGAGTCTATGGATGGAAGGTTGGCTTCCTGATGGTCTGGGCTGTGCACACCACCACCTGTAGGTGTTTACGGTCCTGGGCGGAGCAGTTGCCGTAACAGGCCATCATGCACCCGGACAGTATGCTTCCGATGACGCATCTGTAGAAGTTGGTGAGGGTCTTTATGGACATGCTGAATTTCCTGAGCTGCCTGAGGAAGAAGAGACATTGTTGTGCCTTCTTGACCATCACATCTATGTGGGAAATCCAGGCCAGGATGTCTGTAATTGGCACTCCGAGGAACTTGACACTCTCCACCCACTCCACCTCAGCTCCATTGATGTAGATGGGGGCATGTCCTCCTCCTTTACTCCTGAGGTCGATAATCAATTCTTTAGTTTGATAGACTGTTATCATTGCAGTATGACTCCAAGCCCTCTATCTCCTTTCTGTATTCTGACAGGACTAAAATATTATATCCTTCTCTTTTCGACATTGTATGCTGATATCCTCTTCTCTCGCCAGCATTTCTCCATCAGCATTTCTCCCTGTATGGGACGTACAGAATATCCTCCTGTATGTGCACATCTCAAACATGTTCAGTTTATTGATAGTGTAATTACTGGCCATCATGAGACTAGTGGTTTCACAAAAAATACGCCTGTTTTGCTAATGTCTTTTAGGAAAGGAAATCTACAACACTGGGATCTACCAAACAGTGTGAGAAATTGCCCAGATATGTCCTATGCACAAAAAGCAGGACAAATCCCAACCCAACCACTTTGTGGCTCCATCAGTCTACTCTCCATCATCAGTAAAATGGTGGAAGGTGTCATCAACAGTGCTATCAAGCAGCACCAGCTCAGCAATGACCTACTCAGTGACGCCCAGTTTGGGTTCCTCCAGGGCCGCTCAGCTCCTGACCTCATTACAGCCTGGATTCAAACATGGACAAAAGAGCTTAATTCTAGGGGGAGGGGAGAATGACAACCATTGACATTAAGACTGCATTTGACAGAGTGTGGCATCAGGCAGTCCTGGCATAACTGGAATCAATGGGAATCAGGGACCAATCTGCTGGTTGGAGTCACGCCTAGTCGTAAGGAAGATGGTTGTGGTTGTTGGAAGTCAGTTATCTCAGCTCTAGGACATCTCTGCAGGAGTTCCTCAGGGTAGTGTCTGAGACCAACCAACTTCAGCTGCTTCATCAATGACCTTTCTTCCATCATAAGGTCAGAAGTGGGGTTATTTGCCCATGATTGCACAGTGTTCAGCACCTTTTGCCACTCCTCAGATACTGAAGCATTTTTCCCCTGTTACTGAGTCAAAATCTTGGAACTCCCCATCCACAGTGGGTGTATCAACAACCCAAAGTAACGCAGTTCAGGAAAGGAACTCCCCATCTCCTTCTCTGGGACAATTAGGGATGGGTGATAAACGGTGACCTAGCCAGTGACACACTTGATGAGAGATTCTGATTAAATCACAGATTTAACTGAATAAATCTCAGTAAAACATTCCCTCAGAGTCAGTCAGGGCCCAGAGGTAGCCATCATGGCTGTAGATCAGAGGCTTTTTGGTTTTAGTCTGATTTCCTTGAGGACTAAGGGCTGCCTTGTTGAAGTGGCTATCATTTGAATGAGATATTAAACTGGGACCCCATCTGTTCTCTCAAGTGCATGACATCTGATGGTGTTATTGGCAGGAAGAGCATAGGGGTTCTCTCAGGTATCCTGCCCAGGGTTTGGTTTTACACAGTATCACTATAAACAGATGATCACACTGTTCTCCCATTGTTCATCCAGGTCTTTGCTCCAACCTGCACCAGGCAGCTGCCACACATTGTAACAGTGTCAACACTTCAACAAAGTCATTTACTGGCTGCAAATCACTTTGGGATAAGCAACAACTCCTAAAACAACCAATGGTATGTCTGTGTTGGTGTGACAGGTTGGAAAATTTCAGCCATTCCTCCAATTAGGTCTACTCTGCCTCTTTAAGCGAGCTATTCACATTGTCCGTTGCCCTGTTCATTCACAGGAGGTAGGAGCAGGAGTAGACACCTTGAGACAGCTCTCCCTTTTGACTGATCTTCTAAACAAACACCACTTTGCTGCATGACCCTCATTTTGCTTGATATCTTTGATATTTAGAAATCTACTGATCTCTGTTTGAACAACGACTGAGCCTTCTCAGCCCTCTCGGTGGAGAATTCCCAAGATCCACTGCCCATCTGTGTATGAAATGGCCTCCTCCTTGTTCTGAGACCATCTGCCCTGGTCCGAGACTCCTTCAGTCATGGAGGAACATTCTTCAATATCCTCCTTGTCAAGCCCTATAAGAATTTTATAACGTTCAATGAGGTTAGCCCTGAAATTTGTCTTCCTATTCAAGCATATCTTCAATTCCATTCTAAGGTTACTGAATCTGCCATCAGCACCCCTTCAGGTAGTGCACTCCAGGATGCCTGAACCTACTGTGTAAACCAAACAAAAATCACCTCACCTCTGTCTCTTTTGCCAATTATTTAGAATTTTGAAGGGAGGTGTGTTGCTGATACATATTCTTTCATACTCATCAGGACCAATGCAAGAATGCCAAATTTCCAAACAATCACAGCAATTTATAGCACATGAGAAGAGCACTGCTGATTGGTACACAAGTTGACTCTGATTGGATGACGGGTTGCCATAGAAAGTTCAAGGGCAAATGATGGGGTCCCTGAGCTCCTAGGTAAATTAATGAAGATATAGAGTGTGAATATACTCATTTTGTTTGCAGGGAAGGGAACATTCTGTCTGAATGAGCATCACTCCTGGCAAATGTAACAAAATGTACAAACTCGTATTCTGTTAGTGCACTTTTGGGTCTTATCCTTTTGGTTATTGACCTCCAATCAAAGCTCTCCATAATTCTGCTGCTCTGTTATATGAGCTGACGACCTTTGCAGAATCTACAAAATAAAACCCATTGAGGTATAAAATTGGTTCACAGCTTCCCTTCCCTCTGTTGCTAATGAAAACTTTGATTCCCAGTTGCTCTCTCACAGGAATGAGTGGGTGGAGAAAATCAAAAACCTCACTTCCTTCGGTCGGGCTTTCAACATAAAATTTACAGCCTGAAAACAGAACTGTTAGGTGCTAAAGTGCACAGGATGCAGTCCAAATTAAAAAGCTGCCTCTGACAGCATTTTGGCTGTGTTTATCATTGCATTCGTGGCTTGGATACTGACTGGGTATAGCAGACCCTAGCTTGCAGCATTAGCCCTGAGTGTGGACACCTGTGGCTTACATTTATTGATATTGTGTTAAGCTCTATCCAGCATTGTGTAACAGGAAAGTTGACCCAGCACAGTGACATGTGTTGTACGGATTTTAATAAACAACTGGGGTCTTACTTTTCCGACTGGTTTGGAACTGCATGCACCCTGAATTAATTATTGTCAATGCAAAATTGCCTTAAGCGCTCCTCTCTGATGAACCCTGCATGATTCCCCAAGATTCTCTTCAGCTGTGATAATTGTTCTGCTAACATTATGAGGTCGCCCTTACAGTTATAGTGGACCGGTTGGTCCACTCAGTCATGGTCCTCAGTACACACCAATTAGATTACTGCTGCCTAAAGTCCATGGCACTGAGGCCTTGATCCGAACTCTCCCAATTATCCGCAACATCCACCAACTCTGTCACCCTGAGGGATTGGCCACCCCCATGCATCTTCTGATGCATCCCTACTTTCTTCGCTTTTCTTTCAATTGCAAAAATATACTTCATTGGTAAAAAAGCATCTTTATCTATATTCACAGTACTAAAGCAGCTCTGTGCTGTTTTTGCACATCAAGCAAAACAAAAGCTGGAATTTGACATTTCCTGCAGGTGCAAAAACCAAAGGCATCTCATGGAGGCTGCTTTTCCCTCAGGAGCCTACAAAATACAACATCTAAAACCTTTCATAACTCAAAATGTTCCAAAATGCTGTACAGTTTTGAAGTGTTGCAACTATTGTAATGTAGCAGGCCCTTAGACATTCCCTCCTGAAATGCCTGTTTACCTTGCATGGATGGATCTTTGAATGGATCCTGAACACTCTGCTCTTTGACCGGTCCTGATGGTGACTTGGTGTCAGTTTCCACCTGACTGTATATGCTCCTGATTTACTATGTTATTCTCTAATAGGGGGTGGATTTTCCTGGCTGGACTAGCATTTATTGCTGACCCATAATTGCCTTTGATAAGGTGATGACCCAGCACAGTGGTTAGCCCTGCTGCCTCACAGTGCCAGGGACCTGGGTTCAATTCCATCCTTAGGCAACTGGCTGTGTGGAGTTTGTAAATGGGTTTTCTCTGGATGCTCTGGTTTCCTTCCACAATTCAAATATGTGCAGGTTAGGTGGATTAGTCATGAGGAAATACAAGGATAGGTTAAGGGAGGTGGGGGGTGGGTGCTCTTCGGGAAGCGGGGTTGGGAGCTCTTCAGGAAGCAGCTTAGCTCAGTTGGCTGGATCATTGGTTTACTAGAGTGTTGCCAACACTGTGGGTTCAATTCCCATCCCTGGTTTGAAGTTACCACAAAGGGCCTTCCTTCTCAAACTCTTCCCTTGTCTGGTGGCCCTCAGGTTAAATCACCACCAGTTGCTTCTCTCCAATAAGAGTGCAGCCTCTATGGTCTGGTAAAACTATGGCAGGCACAACAATTTCATTTAATAGGGCTGTAATAAAGTCCATCTTTGGGTGGATACTTAATGTGCACTGGTCTGAAATTTATATATTGCATGCAATTCTGGTCTCCTTCCTATCGGAAAGATGTCGTGAAACTTGAAAGGGTTCAGAAAAGATTTACAAGGATGTTGCCAGGGTTGGAGGATTTGAGCTGGAAGAAGAGGCTGAACAGGCTGGGGCTGTTTTCCCTGGAGCGCTGGAGGCTGAGGGGTGAGCTTATAGAGGTTTACAAAATTATGAGGGGCATGGATAGGATAAATAGGCAAGATCTTTTCCCTGGGGTGGAGGAGTCCAGAACTAGAGGGCATAGGTTTAGGGTGAGAGGGGAGAGATATAAAAGAGACCTAAGGGGCAACTTTTTCATGCAGAGGGTGGTACATGTATGGAGTGTGGTGGAGGCTGTTGCAATTGCAACATTTAAGAGGCATTTGGATGGGTATATGAATAGGAAGGGTTTGGAGGGATATTGACCAGGTACTGGCAGGTGGGACTAGATTGGGTTGGGATATCTAGTCGACATGGACGGGTTGGACCGAAGGGTCTGTTTCCATGCTGTACATCTCTGTGACTCTATGACTCTATAACTGATAATTCAAGTAGTGAAGCTACACCCACAGTATTCTTATGTGAGATTACCAGTATTTTGACCCAGTGGCAATAGAGAAGTTGCAATTTAGTTCCAAGTTCCAGTTGTAGGTCCATTACAAACATGAGTTCTTGTTGAGCTTATTAGGCAGAGGCTGTGGCATGGATCATAGTATGTCCACAAAGCCACTTTTTGCTCTGCATGGTCTCTGTTTCTACCAGAGGATTGAAGTCACATTCGGCCATTGACTACTCCCTGAGTCCCAACACGTTAAGCAAGTGGGAACAAACTTATTCGATGTGATATAATGTGAGGTCATGCACTTTAGCAGGAAGAAGAGAGGAGCTGAACATTATTTAAATGGAGAAAGTCTGGGGAAGATTACAGCACAGAGGGAATTTTGGGAGTCCTTTTGGATAACTTACTAAAAACTTGCTTCCAACTTCAGCGGTTAATAGGGAAGGCAAATGGAATGTGGACCTGTATTTCAAAGGGACTGGAGAATAAAAGTGGGTTTTTTTGATAAAACAGTAAGTGGTACTCATTAGACCACAGCTGGAATACTGTGAACAGTTTTTCTAAGGAAATATAAACTGGCATTGGAGACAGTTCAGAGAAGGTTCATTAGGTTGAGGATTATCAGACCAGCAATGATCGTATTGTATGGTGGAGCAGATTAGACAGGCTGAATAGTCTACTCTGCTCCTATCTCTTATGGTCTTAGTGCTGCCCTCTCAGGCTACTTTGACACAGTGCTTCTATGGGAGACTCATTATCATGTAACATCAGGTAAACAGCAGCTCCAATCATTGTAGCTAGTTTATTAGAAGGTTTCGTCCCCCTTTTGTGCTTCATGGTGCCCAAGGGGAGAACAGAAGGACAAGTAAGAACAGAAGGAGGCCATTCAATCCCTCCAGCCTTTCTCAGTTTTTATTTGATCATGGCTGATCTATCAATCCACTTTGGTTGCATTACTCTTGATACACTTTGCCTGAGAAACACCAATTTAACTCTGTCTTGAGCTTTTCAATTTGGGGAGAGAGTTCCAGACTTCCACCACCCTTTGTGTGACAATGTGCTACTTGACATTATACAGTGGAAATTACACACTTAATGGCAGAACCCTTAGGAGTATTGATATGCAGAGGGATCTGGGTGTGCGGGTCCACAGATCACTGATGGTGGCAGCACAGATAGATAATGTAGTAAAAAAGACCTATGACATGCTTGCCTTCATTGGAAGGGGCATAGACTAAGGAAAGATTAGGTAAGTTGCAGCTGTATAGAACTTTAGTTAGGCCACACTTGGAATATTGTGTACTGTTCTAGTCACCACAGTACCAGAAAGATGTGGATGCTTTGGAGTGAGTACAGAAAAGGTTTACCAGGTTGTTGCCTGGTATGGGGGATTTTAGCTATGAATGAAGTTCGGATAGACTGGGTTTGTTTTCACTGGAACACAGGAGGTTGAGGGGTGACCTAATAGAAGTTTATAAGATTGTGAATAGCATGGATTGAGTGGAAAGTATGAGGCTTTTTCCCAGGGTGGAGGGGTCAATTACTAGGGGACACAGGTTTAAGGTGCAGGAGGTGGGAGTTGAAAAGTTTTTCACACAAAAGATGGTGAGTGCCTGGAACGCACTGTCAGAGGAGGAGGTGAAAGTAGAGACAATAGCAGCATTCAAGGAACACCTGGACGGATATAGGGATAGGGAGGGAATAGAGGGATACCGATCCTGTAAGTGAAGACAGTTTGAATATGACAGGGCATAACATATCAGCGCAGGCTTGGAGGGCTGAAGAGCCTGTTGCTGTGCTGTCTTGTTCTTTGTTGACATCTCTCACCAAATGACCTTGCAGTCATTTTAAGGTTTTGCCCCTTGTTTCAGGACTCGCTGCTCCAGAGAAACAAGTTTCTATCTCGTGACCTCGTCAAATCCTTTAATCATCCTAAACACCACAATTAGATTTACACTTGAGGGGATACACACCTAATCCATGCAAATTGTCCTTATAGTTTAGCCCTTTTGGCCAAGTCAGTACGCATAGATGCGTTCTGTTCTCTCACTGTTGGAAACACACTGAGTATAAATAGCCCGATCTACATTGTAGAGTCTGGAAAAAAGTGCTGCTAAGTTAACACAGGAAAATGGAATTAGAATAGTCAGTTGGTTGTTTTTGATGAGCACAGACTGAAGAGCCTTTTCTTTGTGCTGTAGACCTCTGTGACCCTTTTAAGGCAAATAGGTGCAGGTCAGTGCATTAAGCTTTCTGTAGAGTCAGCTCTTTTAAGATTATTTACTCATGGTGTTGCTGGCTGGGAGGGCATTTATTGCCCATCCCTAATTGCCAAAGGGCAGCTCAGAGTCAGTCACATTGCTGTGGGTCTGGAATCACATGTAGGCCAGACCAGGTAAGAATGGCATTAGAAAACCAGACGGGTTACATGGTTAGGAGAGAAAGTGAGGACTGCAGATACTGGAGATCAGAGCTGAAAATGTGTTGCTGGAAAAACGCAGCAGATCAGGCAGCATCCAAAGAGCAGGAGAATCGACGTTTCGGGCATGAGCCCTTCTTAAGGTTACATGGTTAGGCTAGCATTTTGTTCCAGATTGTTATTGAATCCAAATTTCACTATCTGCCATGTGGGATTGCAACCCATATCCTCAGAATATTATGTATGAACAAATTACTGCAGATGCTGGAATCTGTACCGAGAACATTAAATGCTGGAGATCAGAGGGGGTTAGACAGCGTCCATGCAGATAGAGTGAGCTAATGTTTCAAATCTAGATGACTCTTCATCAGAGCTTACTCTTTCTCCATGGACGCTGACTGACCCCCTGTGATCTCCAGCATTTGTTGTTTTCCTCAGAACATTAGCCTGGGGTTCCCAGCTGAGTGATGTGATCACTACGTCACCACCTTGCAGGATACTAAACCTCAATTCCAAGATGCTCCCAATGGGTTAAAAAAAATCTCCTTGCTTCCATTTCTAATTGGCCAGTTTTGAAAACAATGAATACCATGTGGCGATCCAGAGCCAGCTATACCAGAAATGATAACAGAAAGTGCTGGAGAAACTCAGCAGGTCTGGTTGCATCTATGAAGAGAGAAAGAGAGTTAACATTTCAATTCCATTACAACCTTGAAACACATTGCTCTCTCTTTTCAACACTATTCAAGAAATAATAATGAAACAATGTCTGTGATAGGTTGTGGGAAAGGTCACAATATCCAGAGAAGAGATGGAGTTTGCCTCCTGTGGGTCTGTGGACAATAGTTCCACTTGTTGCATTGAACCATGTTGAACCGATATGCAAAACACCCCTAAAGTGATTCTTAGGGTAACATCGAATGCACAGGGGTGGGAAGGAACCAAGTGACAGTCACATCTACAGACTGCAATAGTCACACATTAATTCATAAAGTAGGGTTGCCAATTCAGAACCAACATCCCTCAGAAGCTGCATCACATGATCTCCTGTCATGACACACTGACTTCTGACAGCCAATTAAAATTTAGAGACAGACTTCCTGTTACCTGATTGGATGGCATCTGATCATTAGGCTTTTACCCATTTCTGGCATCTCTATAACTAATTAACTAAAGGTAAAGAAATGTTTATTTTATTTATGATTTTTTTCTGCCAGCTTTCATTTAAAGCATTGATTTGGAGATTATCTTTTAATCAAGGTTTGTGCGAAGATTTGTAGCTCGGGTGCTCGTTGTTGTGGTTCTGTTCGCCGACCCGATACCCAACATGAGCAAAACTAATGTAGTTTACAAAATACCATGCAAGGACTGCACAAAACACTATATAGGACAAACAGGAAGACAGCTAACAATCCGCATACATGAACATCAACTAGCCACAAAACGACACGACCAGCTATCCCTAGTAACCACACACGCAGACAACAAGCAACATGAATTCGACTGGGAAAACACTACTATCATAGGGCAAGCTAGACAGAGAACAGCCAGGGAATTCCTAGAGGCATGGCATTCATCCACAAACTCCATCAACAAACACATTGACCTGGACCCAATATACCAATCACTACAGCGGACAGCTGAAACTGACACCCGGAAGTGGCAAGGACAGACCACTATAAATACCGGAAGAAACATCAAAGAAGTGCTTCGCAGGAGGCTCCAGAGCACTGATGATGTCGCCTAGCCAGGGGACGAAACGTTTGCAACAAAAACTTCCAGCTCGGCGAACAGAACCACAACATTATCTTTTAATTGCTAGAGACTCCTGGAGTTCAAACATAAGCTTTTTCCAGCTCAGAATTCCCCAAGGACTCAGCTCCATGTAAAACCATATGCTCCCAGTGTTTCCAATATCTAGAAATGGTCATGAATCTGAGACTGGTATTACAGGCTGGAATCTAGTCAAGGAATTCAAGTGGATATATGTATAATCGAGTATACCAGTGAGTGAATTACAGGTGGAAGTCTATTTGAGGAGAGGTTGAGGGAGTTATATATAGAATAACAGATACATAAGAGTGAGTTACAGGCTACTACAGAAAACAGTCAAGGGTAAAACATTGTCCAATTTCAAGAAGGTGTTGGGTCTAGCACTGGGCCTAAAGGGATCAAAGGATATGGGGGAAAAGCAGGAAAAGGCCATTGGATTGGATAATCAGTCATGATCATATGTTATGGACCAGACCAACCCCCTTAAAATATATTGTGAAGATAGCCTGGACCCTAACGTTTTCTTATTTTAAAGACAAGTGCCAGGCTTCAGGATGCAATTCCATTGGTCAAACTAACAATCTTGAAGCAAGACACATTTTATTCATATGCTATTGTTAAAATACAGCATAAGAAAGAAGAAATTGGAATAACAACTCTATTGGAAAACTTAACAGAATAATAGCTTATTTAACTACTTAACAGTTACTCTTCTAATATAGTAGCATCCCATAAACACACCCTTGGCAGAGGCAAAGTCAGTAAAATTAATTGACTCACAGGCAATTCTACAATCTGGGAGGAATGACATCGAGAGAAAGCTCTGAGAGAGAGAGAGAGTCACAGGGAGAGACGTGCTGCAGCTTCCAAATCCAGTGTCAAGATCTTAGCAACTGCAACTGAAAAAAGTAAAATTGAAAATCCTGGTTTTGTGGGAGCTTGGCCCCACCCATTCACGCTGCTTCTATTGTTCCAACTTTAAAAAAAAAACACAAGGCCTTGCAAGCCAAGAGTCATCACTGTCGCCACATCAGAGCTTCTCATTGAGGCTAGGAAGGCTACTGCTGATTTGACTTTGCCGAGTTTCTGTGAATTTACTCAGTTATTTCACTTCAGCTGGTAACCCTCCCTGAGATTCCTAAAGGAAACTGCAAACTGAACTCACTGCAACTCAAAACTCAGCGCATACACATATATTCCCTAGCAAAAACTGAACTTGCTGGAAAAAGCTCAGCAGGCCTGGCAGCACCTGTGGAGAGAAAGCAGAACCGAAGAAGGGTCACTGGACTCAAGATGTTAACTCTGCTTTCTCTGCACAGGAGCTGCCAGACCTGCTGAGTTTTTCCAGCAATTCCATTTTTTGTTTCTGATTTCCTGCATCTGCAGTTATTCCGCTTTTTATCATTTATTTCCTAAATCCAATTCCCTATGGTTTTTAATAGAAGGTTTACATTTCACCCTCCATTGTCTAGCATAACCACATGCATAGACTGACTTGACCTTCTGGATTAGAAACATACAAACATAGAAAATACGAGCAGGAATAGGCCATTTGGCGCTTCAAGCCTGCTCCACCATTCATTATAAATGAGGATGCTATGGCTGTGAGAGGTGGATTGGTCATTTTTTAAATGAAGAAAAGTTGAGACAGAGGTAGCGAGCAATCTGGCTTTGAGTAGCCTGCTCGCTACCCCTAGGTAACATCTTCAGTGGGCCTCAGGCGAAGCAATGCTGATAATCCTGCTTTCTATTTTTTTTGGGTCTCTTCGGGTTTGTGATATCATTTCCTGTGGTGATATAATTTCCTGTGGTGAAGTCACTTCCTGTTCTTTTTCTCAGGGGGTGGTAGATGGGGTCTAACTCGATGCGTTTGTTGATTGAGTTCCGATTGGAATGCCATGCTTCTAGGAATTCTCACATGTATCTCTGTTTGGCTTGTCCTAGGATGGATGTGTTGTCCCAGTTGAAGTGGTGTCCTTCCTCATCAGTATGTGAGGATACTAGTGAGAGAGGGTCATGTCGTTCAGTGGCTAATTGGTGTTCATGTATCCTGGTGGCTAGTTTTCTGCCTGTTTGTCCAATGTAGGGTTTGTTACAGTTCTTGCAAGGTATTTTGTAAATGACATTAGTTTTGTTTGTTGTCTGTATGTGGCCTTTCAAGTTCATTAGCTGCTGTTTTAGTGTGTTGGTGGGTTTGTGAGCAAACCTACATTCAGAACCTCAACCTGAGCTACAGATCTTCTCAAAACTCACTTAAGTGCCCATATCTCTGAGCTAGATGATCTGGGATCAAGTCCCACCTCCTCCAGCACAGTCTCACAACTTGCCCGAAATATTTGATTCTAAACTGTCTATAATTCCTGCAGTGCCAGTGTTTATATAATTCCTGCTGTATCCAAAACCAGTACTTATATAATAAAGAACGTTAAAGAATAGAAGCACAAGTTGGCCATTTGGCCCATCAAGTCTTCTCTGGCAATTGCCATTGTTCTGATTTCTTCCTGTAAGCCTTGATCCCCTCACCAATCAATAACCTATCTCGTGCTGAGGAAGGGTCCCTGGATCCGAAACGGTAACTTTGATTTCACTTCACAGATGCTGCCAGAACTGCTGAACTGTTTCAGCAGTTTCGGTTTTTGTTCCTGATTTACAGCATCTGCAGCTCTTTCAGATAGATGGAACCCATCTATCTCTGTCTGAAACACATTTAAAGATTTGCATCCACAGCATTATGTGACAATGAGCTCCAGAGATTAACCACCCTCCAGTTGAGAAAATTCCTCCTCATCTTGCTAGGGGAGGAGGGGATAGATGAGATAAAACCACACGCACCCCGCACCCCTCACTCCCACACATTTACTGAGTCAGGTGGGTAAGGTTGGTATGTTTGTCGGGGAGGAGGGGTGTGGGAGTGAGTCTGGGTAGGATCAGGAAGGATTGTCAGGCAGGGTACCCATTGGGTGGATTTAATGTGAGATGGTGATATTGTGGGGGTGGGGGTGGGTGTGGAATCTGTGAATTGGAAGGTGAGGCATTGGTCTGAGGATGCAGTGAGATGGTGGAGTAATCATATTGGATCACAGGGATGTCCAACAGCCATGACTGAATGGCAGAACAAGCTCGATGGGCTGAATGGCTTAATTCTGCTCTGATACCTTATAGTTTGGGGTGGGGAGGGGAAAACGTCCATCGGTGGGAACATTTAGGGATGGGGATGGAGATGTGTGGAAGGAGGCAGGGTATTGAGGGTCAGATTGGTGGGAGCGCCGTGAGGTGGTGGTGGGTAGCGAATTGGTGAGAGGCCAGTTCAAGGATGTGGTCGGGGGAGGGGTCGGGGGTGGAGTCTAGTGAGTTTGGGAGGATGGGGGCAAGAGTGGTGGGGTGGGGCTGGACGTCAGATAGGGTTGACGACAGGGGAGTTAGGTGTGCCCAGTGTCAGAGGGGATTAGTCTGTCTGGTGGGGATGATAGTCAGTGGGGGATGAGGCAGGGAGTCCGGGGACTGTGTGAGTGACTGTGGGAGGGTTGTACAGGCATCTAGGGGTTAGATGAGACCTTATCCTGTTTAACATCTCCTGGCTAACTATCAGGGTGTGGAATGTAGAACTGTCCACAATCTCCACTTCTGGGAATTTATGATTTTTGATGAAAGGTCCCAGTGAAACAAACAACCGGGAGTTCAAACTCCCTGGACATTCGGTGTGTCAGAACGTCCTAGGGCCTCGATGTGCCCCAATGGGCTGTACCGCCTTCCCCATCCAGATCCCGGAGGAGCCAGGCCATTGAGACAGATGACTGAAACACGATGGCACAGTGGCTCAGTGGTTAGCACTGCCACTTCACAGCGCCAGGGACCCGCGTTCAATTCCTGACTTAGGCAACTGTCTGTGTGGAGTTTGCACATTCTCCCTGTGTCTGCGTCGGTTTCCTCTGGCAGACCAAAGATGTGCAGGTCAGGTGGAGTAGCCATGCTAAATTGTCTGTAGTGTTAGGTGCATTAGTCAGGGGTAAATGTAGGGGAATGAGTCTGGGTGGGTTGCTTTTCGGAGGGTTGATGTGGACTGGTTGGGCCGAAGGACCTGTTTCCACACTGTAGGGAATCTAATCAAATCAAAAGGCTTCATCGAAGAGGCTTGGGTTGTCAGGAACTCTTGAAGGAGGAAGACAAGCTCGAGAGGTTTCTGCAGGGAATTCCTGTGCTTGGGCCTGAGCTCCCTGAAGACATGGCCACTGTGGCTTGAGCAATTAAACCCCGGGGTAGCTGAAGAGTTCAGAATGAGAGGTGTGCAGTTGTTTTGGAAAGTTGGAGCAGGTCACAGAGAACAGTAGGGAGGGGTGAAGCCATTTGAAAACAATCTTAAATACTTTAATGGGTGCTAGAGTGGGTCAATGGGTAGTGAATGAGCAGATTTTCATAGGAATGGGCTGAAAGATTTTGGATGAAACATTGAGTAAAAATAGATACCATTGGTCTGTGATACATCAACGATATGAGAGGTTAAACAGTGGCCTCTTCAGAAAGCACACGGTGTAATGTGGAATATAATAATTGTTGCTGAACACAAGTAACTCCAGTATTAGACAGAGACCACAGGTAGCCAAGTGAAAAGTGAATAAAGGGATGAAATTTTCACAGTGACTCCCTGACATTACATATTAACCACAGGTGAGAACTCATTTGGTTGAATAAAGAGGCTTTAATGTCTGCAGTTCTCGGTTGTAGTGTCTGGAGCGTTATAGTGAAATATTTATAACTGTGATAATCAGAAATATATAATGGTGGCATTAACTCTAACCCTACTGCAAATATATCAGACAAGGGGAAAGGTTCCTGGATATTGGGCACTAGTGTCCCCTTATGCGGCTCTGCAGCATATTTTGTTGTGTAACATTCTTGGAGCATTCCCATGTGTGTTTGGAGGCGCTGTATAGATTGCACCTCCTTGCAATACCCAGGAGAAATGTTTTACACTGCAGGCAGGCTCAGGGATGCACTGTCTGAAGAGACAATGGGAGCAGTCACAATGGTGACCTTTCATTGCAATTTGTAAAAAGACTTCAAAAACCAGAGATTGTGGGCACTGGGGGAAAGAGCAGGGGAGTGAGACTGGAGTCATACAGTCATAGAGATGTATGGAAACAGACCATTGTTCCAACTCATCCATGCCATCCAGATATTCTAAACTAATCCAGTGCCATTTGCAAGCACTTGGCCCACATCCAGGATGTTGCCTGGAATGGTAGGAAAATCTTATGAGGAAAGGCTGAGGCACTTGGGGCTGTTCTCATTGGAGAAGAGAAGGTTTAGGGGAGATTTGATAGAGGTGTATAAGATGATTAGGGGTTTAGATAGGGTTGACAGTGAGAACCTTTTACCGCTAATGGAGTCAGGTGTTACTAGGGGACACAGCTTTAAATTAAGGGGTGGTAGGTATAGGACAGATGTTAGGGGCAGATTCTTTACACAGCGGGTTGTGAGTTCATGGAATGCCCTGCCAGTAGCAGTGGTGAACTCTCCTTCTTTATGGTCATTTAAGCGGGCATTGGATAGGCATTTGGAAGTTATTGGGCTAGTGTAGGTTAGGTAGGATTTGGTCGGCACAACGTCGAGGGCCTAAGGGCCTGTACTGCGCTGTATCTTTCTATGTTCTATGTTCTATCCCCCCAAACCCTTCCTATTCATATACCCAGCCAGATGCCTCTTCAATGTTGTAATTGTACCAGCATCCACCACTTTGTCTGGCAGCTCTTTCCATACATGCACCAGCCTCTGCGTGAAAAGTTTGCCCCTTAGGTCCCTTTTAAATCTTTCCCCTCTCACCCTAAACCTATGTCCTCTAGTTCCCCCATCCCAGGAAAAGACATTGACTATTCACCCTATCCATGCCCCTCATGATTTTATAAACATCTATATGGCCACCCCTCAGCCTTCGACACTCTAGGGAAAATGGTCCCAGCCTATTCAGCCTCTCCCTATAGGTTCCAATCCTGACAACTTTCTTGTAAATCTTTTCTGAACCCTTTAAAATTTCACAAGGTATTTCCTATAGGGAGGCAGGGAGACCAGAATTATATGCAATATTCGAAAAGTGGTGTAATTAATATCCTGTACAGCCGCAACATGACCTCCAAACTCCTGTACTCAATGATCTGACCAATAAAGGAAAGCATACCAAATGTCTTCTTCATTATCCTATCTACCTGCAACTCCACTTTCAAGGAGCTATGAAACTGCACCCCAAGGTCTCTTTGTTCAGCAACACTCCCCAGGACCTTACCATTAAGTGTATAAGTCCTGGCCTAATTTACCTTACCAACAAATGAGATAGCTCTTTAAGAGAGTGGGTAATGCGTGGAGCTGGAAAAAGCACACTGGGGTCAAGCCCATCAGAGTAGCAGGAGAGTTGAAGTTTCAGTTCGGAACCTTTCGTCAGGACTGGGGAGAGGAAGAGGACTGAGAGATAAACAGAGGGAGGGGGCTGGGACCGAGGGAAAGATGAGTAGGATGGTGATAGGTAGATGCAGATCAGAGGTGGCTGAGATTGGTCAGTGGGAAGGGTGGGAAGAAGATGGACAGGTAGGGTCGGCAGGGCTTAAGGGGACGGGTTGAAGAGGGAGCATTGGGCCTGGGATGAGGTGGGGTTGCAGATTTGGAAGCTGGTGAATGCTATGTTCTTTAATTTCAGGGAATGGCCTCCTTCAGTATTTAAATATCCTACCATTGACCATCATTAATCTTGTTATGTGAGGAGCTCAGAGCATTTACCGACAGCGCACCAATGCATGTTGTACTTGTTTCTGACCCTCCATCTCTGGGAGGGTAGTGTTGCAAAAAAGACATATTCACCATCCAAAATTCAGCCTGATATATCATTTCGACATCTGTCCAGTCAGTCTAGATGAATGATCGGGCCTGGATGGACAGGATCATTACCAGGGTCAAAAAGTATGGCGCTTGAAAAGCACAGCCAGTCAGGTAGCATCCGAGGAGCAGGAGGGTCGACATTTTGAGCATAAGCTTCAAACATCAAGTCTCCTGCTCCTCGGATGCTGCCTGACCTGCTGTGCTTTTCCAGCGCCACACGTTTTGACTCTGATCTGCAGTCCTCACTTTCTCCAAGGATTATTACCAGGGACTGGTACTCACCTCGAAAGGAACTGTAAGTCAAAGACTTCAGGCGTTGGGATGGGCCCTAACTTAAGAATGGATTCTTACACTGTTAGACATAAAGTGACGTGCAAATGAAGCAAAGGTAATGTGCAAAGAAGCTTTCTCACTCAGTGAGTGATGTTAGGGTATGGAATGCGCATCCTGGGAACGTGGTGGAGGCAGGTGCAATTGGGGTATTCAAGAGTGTGTTGGATGGTTATTTGGATAGAAATGGTCAGAGGGGATATGGGGAAAAGGCAGGAGACTGGCTCTAGGTCACAGAACTGGCACAGGCATGATGGGCTGAACGGTCTCCTTCTTTGCTGTAGCCATTCTGCAATTCTGTAAATGCACCAATCAAATGCTGGGGTTGGTGAATCAGTAACATGAGCTCTTTACTTGAAGATGAGATGATGTGAAGATAATGTTCCCTGGGAGATTACGTATAGTCAAAAAAAAACCAAAGGAACTGTGGATGCTGGAAATCAGGCACAAGAACAGCAATTGCTGGAGAAACTCAAGAGGTCTGTGGAGAGATTTGAGAGTTAACATTTCAGGTCCAGTGACCCTTCCTCAGAACCAATGGTAGCTAGGAAAGGGATGGTTTTAGTGTGGAAGATAGGGTGGTGGGAGGAGTAAATGATAGGTGGAGAGGCAGCCTAAAGAGAGAAAAGAACAGTTGGACAGGCAAAGGAGTGGTTAAAGATCAGCCTGGGAGAATGACTGGCTGCTGATGGGGACTACTGGTAGCTGACAATGGGCTGTATGTGGTAGCAGCCTATGTGATGACCAGGCCTGGTGTGTGGGACTAGGGTAAAGACATGCTCTGAAGTCACTAAATTGTCGAACTCAATATTGACTCCAGAAGATTGCAGAGTTCTGGGGAGGAAAATGAGGTGCTATACTTCCGTCCTGTGCTGAGCTTCACTGGAGCACTGCAGCAAGCATGAGACCGGGATGTTGGCCAGGGAACAGGGTGGGGTGTTAAAGTGACAGGCAACTGGAAGCTCAGGGTTACTTTTGTGAACAGAGTGTAGATGTTCTGCAAAGCCGTCGCCCAGTAAAAGCTTTGTTTCCCCACTGTAGAGGAGACCACATTATGAGCAGCAATGAGACTAAATTGTGTGAAGTGTGGATAAAACAGTGCTTCACCTTGAAGGTGTGTTTGGGGCCTGGGATGGTGTGGAGGGAGGAAATAGAATCCCTGCAGCAAAGAAAGAACACTACAGTCAATTTCCAATGGCCAATCCACCTAACCTGCACGTCTTTGGACTGTGGGAGGAAACCCACGCAGACAAAGGGAAAATGTGCAAACTTCACACAGAGAGATGTCCGAGGCTGGGATCAAACCCAGATCCCTGGCGCTGTGAGGCAGCAGTACCATCCACTGAGCCATCATAAAAGGCGCCATCACCATGCTCTATTAGACCCAGAGAGGGTTTGGGAGTGAGGTGATTCTCACCTCATATGGCTTGGGGTATGGTTGGGGCGGGGTAGAGGCCTGGACTATTCAGGGGTGAATTCAGGAGGCACCTTCGGTGACCCTGGTTTCCAGAGTGCCCGAGAATCTTACACAGGCCGCAATGGTTTGAACAAAGCTGCTCATGTCACATGACCAACCGTGAGCGGCAGGAGTGGTACTGTACTGTGTCAGTGAAAAACTTGGTGTCTGGTTAGATACACTGAGAGCAGCAGCCCCCACCATTCACCGTGCTACTGCTCCTGTTACAACAGGTTGCTATTCAGATTAGATCAGCCAGTTATTGCCGGAAGGATGTTTCTTTTGTGCAGTGGCTGCTGTAGCTGCTTTATGGTAAAGTTCTTGCGTTTACTCTGTCTCATAATTAAATAATGAGGCAGGTTTTGTTTCTGTGTTTCGCAGCCTTAGGCTCTGAGCTCCATTTGGAAGCAGGTGCTGCTTTGCATTTCTCTGACATGTAAAGGGAATGCTCCAGGAGCCGAGAGAATAGATGCAGAACAGAAGAGGCCATTCAGCCCCTTCAGACCTGCTCCATCATTCAGTAAGACAATGGCTGATCTGATACTGGCCTTGACTCCATTTTCCTGTCTATCCCTGCTAACCTTAGGCTGGACAGTTTCAGTTATGAAGAGAGATTGGACGGATTGGGGGTTGTATCCCTTGGAGCAGAACAGGCAGAGAGGGGACCTGAATGAGATGGATAAATGGGGAGGGGCATAGACAGTGTAGGCGGGAAAGAGCTTTTCCCTTTGGTGGGGGGGGGGGAATCAATGAATTTGGGGGGCAGTGTTTTAAGGTGAGGGGCATAAGGTTTAGAGGGGATGAGAGAAAAAAATGGTTTCATCCTGAGGATGGTGGGGATGTGGAACTCACTGCCTGTAAGGATAGCAGAGTCAGAAACCTTTATAACACTGAAGCAGCATTCAGATATGCCCGTGTGATGTCAAGGCATACAAGTCTATGAGCAAAGTGCAGGAACATGGGATTGGAATATTTAGGGACTTGTTTTTGATCAGCCGAAACCCGATGGGTTAAATGGCCTTTTTCTGTTCTGTAGATCTCGAACCTCTTTAAATGTGTGACTCTAACCTCCAACTCTCAGTGTTAGTCAAGAACCTACCCACTACTGCCTGAGAATTAAAAAGGGTGTGGAAAAAAATTACCAGGATATTACTGGGACTGGAGTTACAGATATCCCCCACTTTTCGAAAGTTTGCTTTACACCACTTTGCTTTTACGAAAGACCGCCATTAGTACCTGTTTTCGCTAAACAAACGAAATCCAACGAGGCGTTTCCACTTTTACAAGAAACGGCATAATCTCAATGAATTAATGGCAATTGCTTCTTCACTTTGCGCCTTTTTGGCTTATGCAAGGTTTCAGAGAAATGTTCTTCTTTCGAATTACAGGACGAACCTGGATAGGGAGAGGCTAGATTGGCTGGGACCTTTTACCCTTCGGTGAAGGAAGCTGAGCATTGACCTTAAAGAGGTTTATAAAATCATGCCATAATATGCCAAAAGGACACATTTGTATGCTTTGACATCACACGTGCACGTAAATGTTATGAAGGTTTCTGACTCTGCTACCCTTACAGGCAGTGAGTTCCACATGCTCACCACCCTCTAGATAAAACCATTTTTTTCTCACATCCCCTCTAAAACTTATGTCCCCTTACCTTAAAAACCATGCCTCCCCATTCATTGACCCCACCACCAAGAGGGAAGGCTCTTTTCCATCTACACTATTTTATACCCCTCACTCAGGTCCTCTCTCTGTCTCTTCCGTTAGGATAGGATAAATAGACAAGATCGTTTCCCTGGACTGGGGGAGTCCAGAACTAGAGTGTATAGGTTTAGGTATAGGTTTGTGAATGCAAAGATTTTATAAGTTCCAAAGGAGCAACTTTTTCACACAGAGGGTGGTGCGTGTGTTGAATGAGCTGCCAGAGGAAGTGATGGAGGCTGGTACAATTACAACATTCAAAAGGCATTTGGATGGATATATGAATAGGAAGGGTTTAGATGAATATGGCCCAAATGCTGATTAATTTAGGATATCCGATTGATATGGATAAGTTTGATTGAAAGACCTATGATTCTATGGCTAAGCTCCAATATCCCATTCCTCAGAGGAGGGGAGGGGAGGAGAGGGGAAGAAATGACTGCCAGAGAGAAAGATTTCTCTGCATCTCCATTGTTAACTGTTCTCCATCTTCTAGTTCCTCCCTTCCTCCTCACCTTTAACCCTTTTCCATGGTTGCTGGATGACTAATCCAAACTGGGAGCCAGAACATTAACATTTGAGACTGTGTCTGTGAAGCGCTTTAGGACATTTTAATACAATAAAAACACTAATGCAAATGTGAGTTGCTGCTACAGGATTGTAAATGAAGGTATTTTCTAAAGATCAGCTGTTATGCTTAATGTAGTAGGCCAAAAGGACAGATTTTTAACTTGTTAAAAAGTAATCTTAAAAATGATAATGAACTATCTTTCTACACATCTTGCAAATGTTTCCTTTTTCAAATAATTCACTATGTACATCTCTATGACTCTATAGAGTCATAGAGTCAGAGATGTATAGCACGGAAACAGACCCTTCGGTCCAACCTGTCCATGCCGACCAGATATCCCAACCCAATCTAGTCCCACCTGCCAGCACCTGGCCCATATCCCTCCAAACCCTTCCTATTCTTATACCCATTCAAATGTCTTTTAAATGTTGCAATTGTACCAGCCTCCACCACTTCCTCTGGCAGCTCATTCCATACACATACTACCCTCTGCGTGAAAAAGTTGCCCCGAAGGTCGCTTTTATATCTTTCCCCTCGCTCCCTAAATCTATGCCCTCTAATTCCGGACTCCATCACCCCAGGGTAAAGACCTTGTCTATTTATCCTATCATTGCCCCTCATAATTTTGTAAACCTCTATACTGTCACCCCTCAGCCTCCGATGCTCCAGGGAAAACAGCCCCAGCCTGTTCAGCCTCTCCTGATAGCTACTCCTAGTAACAGCTGTTACTTTTTTTTGAGGTGCTGGAGGTGATTTCCTTGAATTCTAGGATCAGCAATGTTTCATATGCTGTTGCATTGTTTTGGAACTTTGGAAAAGAAAAGTCAAAACAACAGCAGTTCTAAAAGGGAGAAGAGCAGACAAAGGAAGCACATGGTGAGGTCATTGCAGGGGAGAGAGAGAGAGAGAGAGGCAGAGAGAGAGAGAGAGAGAGAGAGAAAGAGAGAGTGAGAGAGAACCTGCACAGTTACCGCCTTTGCTGTTTTGAATTCATGTATCGATGGACATCAGAATGCGTCTGGGAAAATTATCAAACAATGAAATTCACAACTGATCTTGGAGAAACTGTTGGGCGAAGTTCACAGCACAGAATCAGATAAGTTAATCGTTGTTTTAAGTGTGGCCTACAGAGAATCTGCAGTTGTAAGTAGAGTAGGTTCTTTCTTGATTATATGTTTTTGGAGATTTGTCTCTTGATTAAACTTAAAATATAAGCCATAACTATTAATTTAACCTGGGGCAGTGTTTTGTAGAGGAATAAGATGGTGTTATTTTCTGGGTCTGTAGATTGTGAAGGAGCAAAAATGGCCTTTAGTAGAGTGATATGTACTTCTTGTCAGATGTGGGAGTTTAAAGAGAGTTTAAGGGTTACTGCAGATTATATCTGCCATAAATGCTGCTGGCTGCGAATTTTATCAGATCGAATGGATCGGTTGGAGAGACAGTTAGAAGCAATGAGGAATTTGCAATAGCAACAGTATGTGATGGATGGCAGTTATAGGAGGGGCGGGGGGAAGTCTCAGATACAGTCACATAGACGGGTTAACTCCTGGAAAGGTAAGAGAGCTAGGCACCTAAGGCAGGTTCTTTTGTGGATATACCCATTTCAAACAGGTATGCTGTTTTTGAAAATGTAGGGAGTGATAGATTCTCAGGGGGACATAGCATGAACAGACAAGTTTCTGGTATTGAATCTGGCTCTAATGCAAGGACGGGTACGTTGGATTCCAAGAGATCAATTGTGTTAGGAGATTCTCCAGTTCGAGGTACAGACAGATGTTTCTGTGGCCAGCAGTGAAAAAGCAGAATGGTGTGTTGTTTCCCTGGTGCCAGGATCCAGGATGTCTCAGAGAGGTTACAGAATGTTCTCACAGGGGAGAGGGGCCAGCAGGAGGTCATTATCCACATTGGATACAATGACATTGGAAGGGAACAGGTTGAGATTCTGAAAGGAGATTATAGAGACCTGGGCAGAAATTTAAAAAGGAGGTCCTCGAGAGTAGTAATATTTGGATTACTCCCGATGCTCCGAGCTAGTGAGGGCAGGAATAGGAAGATAGAGCAGATGAATGCATGGCTGAGGGCTGAGGATCTGGTGTATGGGGAAAGGAATCACATTTTTGGATCATTGGAATCTCTTTTGGGTTTGAAATAACCTGTACAAGAAGGATGGATTGCACCTAAATTGGAAGGGGACTAATATACTGGCAGAGAGATTTGCTAGAACTGCTTGGGAGGATCTAAACTAGTTAGGTTGGGGGAGTGGGGAGGTGGGACCCAGGGAGATAGTGAGGAAATAGATCAATCTGAGACGGCTACAGCTGAGAACAGAAGTGAGTCAAACAGTCAGGGCAGGCAGGGACAAGGTAGGACTAATAAATCAAACTGCATTTATTCCAATGCAAGGGGCCTAACAGGGAAGGTAGATGAACTCAGGGCATGGTTAGGAACATGGGACTGGGATATCATAGCAATTACAGAAACATAGCTCAGGGATGGGCAGGACTGGCAGTTTAATGTTCCCGGATACAAATGCTACAGGAAGGATAGAAAGGGAGGCAAGAGAGGAGAGGGTATAGCATTTTTGCTAAGGGATAGCATTACAGCTGTGCTGAGGGAGGATATTCCCGGAAATACATCCAGCAAAGTTACAGTGGTGCTTTGGAATCCGACTTTAATTCGTTCTAGGAGGCTGTTCGGATTGCGAAAAGTTCAAATTCCGAAACTATTTTCCCCATGAGAAATAATGGAAAGTGAATTAATCCATTTCTGGACCCCCAAAAAAATTTTCAAGACACTTTTAACTGCAAGCACACATGGTTAAGGTAAAATAAGATGAGTAAATGACCTAAATATCAAGTAATAATAATAAAAGCAAGAAATAAATGTACTAACATGAAAATAACTTCATTTACCTTAGTGAGGAGTGCTAATGGTGAATGCACTTATTTGCTTCACTGCTCTTCTTGGGTACCACGGTGAATGCACAGGGGTGATAATTTTAAAAAACCCAGCACAAATCAAGGTGAAAACACGAGGTAAACTAGTGGTGGACGCACGAGAGGTGCTTTCACGACTACTTCCCGGGACGAACTGAACAAACAATGTGTGACCTGAACGGTACGTGGTGTTCAGATTCTGAAAACATGTTCAGATTTTAAGGCAAAATTTTCTCGAAATAACTGATCAGATTCCAATTTGTTCGAACAATAGGGTGTTCGGATTCCGGGTCATCACTGTATTAAGGTGGAACTGACAAATAAGAAAGGGATGATAACCTTATTGGGATTGTATTACAGACCCCCTATTAGTCAGAGGGAAATTGAGAAACAAACTTGTAAGGAGATCTCAGCTATCTGTAAGAATAATAGGGTGGTTATGGTCAGGGATTTTAAATTTCCAAACATTGATTGGGACTGCCATAGTGTTAAAGGTTTAGATGGAAAGGAATTTGTTAAGTGTGTACAAGACAATTTTCTGATTCAGTATGTGGATGTACCTACTAGAGAAGGTGCAAAACTTGACCTACTCTTGGGAAATAAGGCAGGGCAGGTGACTGAGGTGTCAGTGGGGGAGCACTTTGGCGCCAGCGATCATAATTCTAATAGTTTTAAAATAATGATGGAAAAGGATAGACTAGATCTAAAAGTCGAAGTTCTAAATTGGAGAAAGGCCAATTTTGATGGTATTAGGCAAGAACTTTCGAAAGCAGATTGGAGGCAAATGTTCACAGGTAAAGGGACAGCTGGAAAATGGGAAGCCTTCAGAAATGAGATAACAAGAATCAGAGAAAGTATATTCCTGTCAGGGTATAGGAAAGGCTGGTGGTTTTTGGGAATGTTGGATGACTAAAGAAATTGATGGTTTGGTTGGGAAAAACATCTTTTTCCAATAGGAAGGAAACCAGAATTGCAAGTAATATTCCAACAGTGGCCTAACCAATGTCCTGTACAGCCTCAACATGATCTCCCAATTCCTGTACTCAATACTCTGACCAATAAAAAAACATACCAAACGCCTTCTTCACTATCATAGCTACCTGTGACTCCACTTTCAAGGAGCTATGAACCTGCACTCCAAGATTGTTTTGTTCAGCAACACTCCCTAGGACCTTACTATTAAGTGTATAAGTCCAATCCTGATTTGCCGTTCCCAAATACTGCACCTCATGTTTATCTAAATTAAACTCCATCTGCCACTCCTCAACCCATTGACCTATCTGATCAAGATCCTATTGTACTCTGAGGTAACCTTCTTTGCTATCCACTACACCTCCAATTTTTGCATCATCTGCAAACTTATTAGCTGTTGCTCCTATGTTCACATGCAAGTCATTTATATAAATGACGAAAAGTAGTAAACCCAGCACTGATCCTTGTGGCACTCTATTGGTCACAAGTCTCCAATCTGAAAAGCAACCCTCCACCACTACCCTCTGTCTTCTACCTTCGATCCAGTTCTGTATTTAAATGGCTAGTTCTCTCAGTATTCTCCTCTGTATGAGATTTAACCTTGCTAACCTGTCTCCCATGCCAAACGCCTTACTGAAGTCCATATAGGTCATGGACAACTCTGCCCTCCTCAACCTTCTTTGTTACTTCTTCAAAAAACTCAATCAAGTTCGACAGGCATGATTTCCCACGTACAAAACCATGTTGACTATCCCTAATCAGTCCTTGCCTTTCCAAATACGTGTAAATCCTGTCTCTCTGGGTTCCCTCCAACAACTTGCCCACCACTGATGTCAGGCTCTCTGGCCTATAGTTCCCTGGCTTGTCCTTACCACCTTTTTTATATAGTAGCACCACGTTAGTCAATCTCCAGTTTTTTGGCACTTCACCTGTGCCTATTGATGATACAAATATCTCAGTAAGAGGCCCAGCAATTACTTCTCTAGCTTCCCACAGAGTTCTAGGGTACACCTGATCAGGTCCTGGGGAATTATTCACTTTTCTGTGTTACAAAACAACCAGCACTTCCTCCTCTGTAATATGGGCATTTTTCAATATGTCACCATCCATTTCCCTATATTCTATATCTTCCATGTCCTTCTTCACAGTAAACACTGATGCAAAATACTCGTTTAGTATCTCCCTCATCTCCTGTGGCTCCACACAAAGGCCGCCTTGCTGATCTTTGAGGGGTCCTATTCTCTCCCTAGTTACCCTTTTGTCTTCAATGTATTTATCAAAGCCTTTTGGATTCTCCTTAACTCTATTTGCCAAAGCTATCTCATGTCCCCTTTTTGCCCTCCTGATTTCCCTCTTAAGTGTACTACTACTGCCTTTATACTCTTCTAAGGATTCACTTGATCTATCCTGTTTATACCTGACATATGCTTCCTTCTTTTTCTTAACCAAAACCTCAACTTCTCTAGTCATCCAGCATTCCCTACACCCACCAGCCTTCCCTTTCACCCTGACAGGTCCTTGGAGGTTGTAGAGGTTGTGAGATTAGTTGCAGGAACTTTGGTGAATTTCTGCAGTGCTTCTTGTAAACGGTACACACTCTGCTACTGAGCTTCAGGAATGGAGGGGTGGATGTTCATGATAGTCAGAGCAGGATCGATCAAGTTGACTTCTTTTTCCAGGATTGTGTCAAGCTTCTTAATTATTGTTGGAGCTGCAATAGACAATAGGTGCAGGAGTAGGTTATTCTGCCCTTCGAGCCCACACCACCATTCATTATGATCATGGCTGATCATCCTCAATCAGTATCCTGTTCCTGCCTTATCCCCATAACCCTTGATTCCACTATCCTTAAGAGGTCTATCCATTGCTTTCTTGAAAGTATCCAGAGACTTGACCTCCACAACCTTCTGGGGCAGAGCATTCCATACACCCACCATTTTCTGGGTGAAGAAGTTTCTCCTCAACTCTGTTCTAAGTGGCCTACCCCTTATTTTTAAACTGTGTCCACTGGTTCGGGACTCACCCATCAGCGGAAACATGCTTCCTGCCCCCAGAGTGTTCAATCCTTTATTAATCTTATAAGTTTCAATCAGATCCCCTCTCAGCCTTCTAAACTCAAGGGTATACAAGCCCAGTCACTCCAGTCTTTCAGCGTAAGATAGTCCTGCCATTCCAGGAATTGATCTCGTGAACTTACGCTTCACTCTCTCAATAGTCAGAATGACTTTCCTCAAATTTGGAGACCAAAACTGTGCACAATATTCCAGGTGCAGTCTCACCGGGGCCCTGTACAGCTGCAGAAGGACCTCTTTGCTTCTATACTCATTTCCTCTTGTTATGAAGGCCAGCATGCTATTAGACTTCTTCACTACTTGCTGTACCTGCATGTTTGCTTTCATTGACTGATATACAAGAATACCTAGATCACGTTGTACTGTCCCTTTACCTAACTGGACTCCATCCATCCAAGGCCCGAAAGGAGTCTTCCATATTCATCAAAGTTTTACCTGCACATCCACTAATATCATTTATTGTATCCATTGCTCCCGATGCAGTCTCCTTTACATTGGGGAGACTGGACGCTTCCTATCAGAATGCTTTAGGGAACATCTCTGGGACACCCGCACCAATCAACCACACCGCCCTGTGGCCCAACATTTCAATTCCCCCTCCCACTCTGCCAAGGACATGGAGGTCCTGGGCCTCCTTCACCACAGCTCCCTCACCACCAGACGCCTGGAGGAAGAACGCCTCATCTTCCGCCTCGGAACACTTCAACCCCAGGGCATCGATGTGGACTTCAACAGTTTCCTCATTTCCCCTTCCCCCACCTCACCCCAGTTCCAAACTTCCAGCTCAGCACCATCCCCATGACTTGCCCTACCTGCCTATCTTCTTTTCCACCTATTCACTCCACCCTCCTCCCTGACCTATCGCCTTCATCCCCTCCCCCACTCACCTATTGCACTCAATGCTACTTTCTCCCCACCCCCACCCTCCTCTAGCTTATCTCTCCATGCTTCAGGCTCACTGCCTTTATTCCTGATGAAGGGCTTTTGCCCGAAGTGTCGATTTTGCTGCTCCTCGGATGCTGCCTGAACTGCTGTGCTTTTCCAGCACCACTAATCCAGCATCTGCAGTCATTGTTTTTGCCTACTCCATTTAGGTAATAATCTGCCTTCCTGTTCTTGCCACCAAAGTGGATAACCTCACAATTATTCACATTAAACTACATCTGCCACTCACCTAGCCTGTCCAAGCTACCCTGTATTCTCCTAACATCCTCCTCACATTTCACCCTGCCACCCAGCTTTGTGTCATCAGCAAATTTGCTAATGTTACTTTTAGTAGCTTCATCTATATCATTAATGTACATTGTAAAAAGCTGAGGTCCCAGCACTGATCCCTGTGGCACACCACTGGTCACTGCCTGCCTTTCCAAAAGGGAGCCATTTATCACCACTGTTTGTTTCCTGTCAGCCAACCAATTTTCAATCCATGTTGGTATTTTGCCCCTGATACCATGTGCCCTAACCTTCTATGTGGGACTTTATCAAAGGTTTTCTGAAAATCCAGGTACGCTACATCTACTGGATCTCCCTTGTCCATCTTCAGAGTTACATCCTCAAAAAATTCCAGAAGATTAGTCAAGCATGATTTCCCCTTCATAAATCCATGCTGACTCTGACCTATCATGTTACTGCTATACAGATGTGTCATAATTTCATCCTTTATAATTGACTGCAGCATCTTTCCCACCACTGAGGTCAGACTAACTGGTCTATAATTCTCTGTTTTCTCTCTCTCTCCTTTCTTAAAAAGTGGGACAACATTAGCCACCCTCCAATCCGCAGGAACTGATCCTGAATCGTAGAACATTGGAAAATAATCACCAATGCATCCACGATTTCAGGAGCCACCTCCTTCAGTACCCTGGGATGTAGACCATCAGGCCCCGGGGACTTATCAACCTTCAGACCTAACAGTCTCTCCAACACCATTTCCTGCCTAATATAAATTCCCTTCAGTTCAGGTCCTTCATCCACGATTGCCTCAGGGAGATTGCTCGTGTCTTCCCCAGTGAAGACAGATCTGAAGTACCAATTCAACTCTTCTGCCATTTCTTTGTTCCTCGTAATAAATTTACCCGTTTCTGACTTCGAGGGCCCAATTTTAGTCTGAACCATTTTTTTTCTTTTCAAACACCTAAAAAAGCCTATACTCTCCTCCTTTATATTTTTGGCCAGTTTACCTTCGTACCTTATTTTTTCTTTGTGTATTTCCTTTTTAGTTATCCTCTGTTGTTCTTTAAAAGCTTCCTAGTCCTCCGATTTCCCACTCATCTTTGCTATGTTATACTTTTTCCCTTTTGTCTTTATATGGTCCTTAACTTCCCTCGTCAGCCTCAAACACCCTTTCTTGGGGTCCAGTACCATCCTGATTCTCCCAGTCTACCTGCATGTTGAAATCCCCCACAACAACTGTAGTAATATCTTTGCGACAGGCCAATTTCAGCTCCTTATTCAACTTACACACTACATCCAGGTTACTGTTTGAGGGCCTGTAGGTAACTCCCATTAGGGTCTTTCTACCCTGCAGACAAAAGGTTTATAAAATCACAAGGGGCATGGATAGGGTAAACAGACATGGTCTTTTGCCTGGGTTGGGGGAGGAATCCAGAACTAGAGGGCATAGGCTTAAGGTGAGAAGGGAAAGAGTTAAAAGGTACCTAAGGGGCAACATTTTACACAGAGGGTGGTGCGTGTATGGAATGAGCTGCCAGAGGAAGTGGTGGAGTCTGGCACAATTACAACATTTAAAAGGCATCTGGATGGGTATATGAATAGGAAAGGTTTAGAGAGATATGGGCCAATTACTGGCAAATAGGACTAGATTAATTTAGGATATTTGGTCAGCATGGACTAGTCGGACTATAGTGTCTGCTTCTGTGTTGTACATCTCTCTGACACATAACCCTGAGTGGGGAGTATTCCATTGCAATCCCGTATTGTGGTTTGTAGATGGTGGACAGGCCTTGGGGAGTCAGGAGTGGAGTTACTCAGCGCAGTACTCCTAGCATCTGACCTGCACTTGTAGCCGCTTTGTTTATGTGGAATGTCGGTCAAAATTTTTTCTGCAAATCTAAACTAATTGCAACAAGCATCAACAGAACACTGGCGCCATCTGCAGTAAAATAGCACTCATTGCCACATCCAGAGACATGACAGAACAACCCTTGATTAGATTAGATTCCCTAAATTGTGGAAACAGGCTATGTGACCCAACAAGTCCAGACCAACCCTCTGAAGAGTAACTCACTCCCCTATACTTACCCCTGATTAATGCACCTAACACTATGGGCAATTTAGCATGGCCAATTCACCTATCCTGCACATCTTTGCACTGTGGGAGGAAACCCACATGGACACAGGGAGAATGTGCAAACTCAACACAGACAGTGGCCCGAGGCAGGAATTGTAACCACGTCCTTAGTGCTGCGAGGCAGCAGTGTTAACCACTGAGCCACTGTGCCACCGATCCACCGCTCCAGATATCACTCTCAATGCAATTTGCCATCTCATTTCTCTGACAAATTGGCTGAATTTTTGATGTATAAATCTGACTGGCAAACACCTGGGTGCTGAGGGTTTGTAAGAAACGCCAATCGTCTGACAGGAAAGACTTGTATTTATCTTACACCTTTGAAGACCTTGTGACATGTGTCCTTTCCATCCAATGGTTTTGGAAGCTGGGACATGATCCTGCTGAGATATCAGGCTGGAAAGCTAGCTCTCAAACAGGCAGAGGCATGGCTACCAACAAGATTTCCCCTAAAAGCAAGACCATGGAGGGTATGGGGGAGATGCACACTTGCCAGCCAAACTTCTAATTACTCGATTGTGCACTTTTGCAGTTTATACCATAGAATACCATAGACTACCCCCAACGTTTGCAGTTTAGTTGGCAGAACATTGAGTGGCTTGATAAAATGAAGGTAGAACTCTCAATGGCATATGATCAAGGATCATTGAAGGTGACAGGACAGGTGGAGAGAGCAGTAAGCAAAGGTGGCAGTGTCCTTGGCTTTATTAATAAGAGTAAAAAGCTGCAAATGTGTTGCTGGTCAAAGCACAGCAGGTTAGGCAGCATCTCAGGAATAGAGAATTCGACGTTTCGAGCATAAGCCCTTCATCAGGAATGGAAGAGTACAAGAGCAAGGAGATGATGTTGACCTTGTACAAGGCACATGTTCAGACTCAGCCTGATCATTGTGTACAGTCGTGGGCACCACAGTAGAGGGAAGTTGTGAATGCATTGGAGACAGAGTGCAGAAGTCATTTACAAGAACGCTTCCAGGAATGTGAAACTTCAGCTTTGAGGTTAGATTGGTGGAGTTGGGACTGCTCTCCAGCAGACGATGATCTCAGTGAAGTTTGCATCAGTGAGCTGGATAGAGGTCTGCTTGTAAAACAAATGAGAATGAGAGGGCAAAAATTTAAAGATTTAAAGTGATATTAAAGTGACATTTACTTTGAGAGGACTTGAATATAAAAGCAAGGATGTACATCTGAGGCTCTATAAGACTCTGGTCAGACTACATTTGGAATGTTGTGCCCAGTTTTGGGCCCCATATCTCAGGAAGGATGTACTGGCCCTGGAGTATGTTCAGAGGAGGTTCAAGAGAATGGTCCCAGGAATGAAAAGCTTAACATGTGAGGAACGTTTGAGGACTCTGGGTCTATACTCAATGGAGTTTAGAAGGATGAGGGGAGATCTAATTGAAACATAGAGAATACTGAATGACCTGGACAGAGTAGATGTTGGGAAGATGTTTCCATTCGGGAAAGACGAGGACCGTAGGGCACAGCCTTAGAGTAAAGGGATGACCTTTTAGAATGGAGATAAGGAGAAACTGCTTCAGCCAGAGAGTGGTGAATCTATAGGATTCGTTGCCACTAAATCCTTGGAGGCCAGGCCATTGAGTATATTTAAGACTGAGATAGATAGGTTCTTCAGTATCAAGGGGATTATGGGTTATGGGGAGAAAGTGGGAGAATGAGGTTGAGAAACTTATCAGCCATGACTGAATGGTGGAGCAGATGCAATTGACTGAATGGCCTAATTTATGCTCCTATGTCTTATGATGGGCCGATGAGTTGAGAAGTGGCAGATGGAGTTTAATTTAGATAATTGTGAGGTGCTGCATTTTGGGAAAGCAGGACCTATACAGCTAATGGTAAGGTCTTAGGGAGTGGTGCTGAACGAAGAGACCTTGGAGTGCAGGTTCGTAGCTCCTTGAAAGTGGAGTCGCAGGTAGATAGGATAGTGAAGAAGGCGTTTGGTCTGCTTTCCTTTATTGGTCAGAGTATTGAGTACGGGAGTTGGGAGGTCATGTTGTGGCTCTACAGGACATTGGTTAGGCCAATGTTGGAATATTGCGTGCAATTCTAGTCTCCTTCCTATTGAAAAGATGTTGTGAAACTTGAAAGGGTTCAGAAAAGATTTACAAAGATGTTGCCAGGGTTGGAGGATTTGAGCTATAGGGAGAGGCTGAACAGGCTGGGGCTGTTTTCCCTGGAGCGTTGGAGGCTGAGGGGTGACCTTATGAAGGTTTACAAAATTATGAGGGGCACGGATAGGATAAATAGACTTTTCCCTGAGGTCAGGGAGTACAGAATTGGATGGCATAGGTTTAGGGTGAGAGGGGAAAGATATAAAAGGAACCTAAGGGGCAACATTTTCACGCAGAGGGTGGTCCGTGTATGGAATGAGCTGCCAGAGGAAGTGGTGGAGGCTCGAACAATTACGACATTTAAGAGGCATTTAGATGGGTATATGAATAGGATTGGAGGGATATGGGGCCAGGTACTGGCAGGTGGGACTAGATTGTGTTGGGATATCTAGTCGGCATGGACAAGTTGGACCGAAGGGTCTGTTTCCGTGCTGTACATCTCTATGGCTCTATATGCAATTGAAGCAAGGATGATGTGAGAAGCAAAGGTTTTCACATAACGAGAGTACACTTCCTGGAAATGTGGTTTTGGGAGCGATAATGGAGGCATTGAAGAGGGCATTGGATTTTCTTTAGATAGCAATTTCTTAAGGATTTTCTTTAGGTGAGCAGGAATGTGGGAAAAAGACAGGAAATGTGCACTAAGAAATGGAGCTGGTGCAGACACGATGCGTCAGTTATAATTCTGTGATCACCTGTCAATGAGGGGAATCTCTCCTCTGCACCCCCTCACACCCCAGCGATAAGCTGCTCAATGCATTGCAGCTCTCAGCAATTCAGCCCAGTGCCAGGTCTTCCTGTTGCTGGGGGAATCCCAGAGGGAGTGACCTCCTAGGATCTTAATCAGGGACAGGAAGGTTGATCATGGGCTTAAGTCTGATTACATTGAGAAGGGAATACAGTCTTTGGGACCTAATTCGATGCAATTCCTGCCATCAAGCTTGCTGGAAGGTTGTGCCTGTAAATGTGGTTGTGATGTGGGAATTGTAGCAGTGAAGCATATTCCCAGAAGCCGCAGTGTGGTTAGAATGTTATCCTGAGCTCTTGGTTTAGGAACAAAACTTGGAAACTGGGATCACCATCTGGCTTTTCAAACCAATACCTCGGAATGGTTTATAGCTAACTCAGAGCGCAGATTGGGCCTCTGTTTAATCCAAAAAGCTGCAGAACTGACTGCGCTGCACTCCCTCGGCATCTCACTGAAGTGACCTCCTAGATTTGAACCTCAAGTCTCTCGATGTGGGACTTAAATTTTCTGACCTGATGCCGACGTGTAATCCATTGTTTAAACATATTATATAACTTCACTTTGACGTTAAAGAACCTGTCAGGCTTTTCCAGCCTAACATTACACCACCCTGTCTAGACTTCTCAGGATGTGTTTTAACCAAGTCACTGACTACTCTTCTAAACTCCATCAGATACAGGCCTGATCTGCCCAATACCTCTTAAAAGACAATGTGCCAATTAATTTGCCCATTAGTCCAATAAACCTTCTCCAAATGCATTCACCTCCTTCCTTAAGTAAAGTGGCTAAAACTGAATAGTATTGCCCTGCAGTCACACCACCTCCTTATATCTATATTAATTTCACTTTGATAAAATGCTGCTAATTCTTAATTGCTTACTGCAGCTGCACGCTAATGTTTTGTGATTCATGCATGAATCTCAGAGTTCTGTATTTCCTCCCTAATTTGATAACATACTTGTTTTTTTATTCTCTCTGCCCAAATAGACAATTTCACTTTTTATCACACTCTACTCAATTTACCAAGTCTTTGCCAACTTGTGCAACCTATCTATGTCTTTTCGTTGGCTCCTTATGTCCTCCTCACTTACCTTCCCATCTGTCTTTGTATCATCAGCAAATTCACCAACCATCGTTTAAATCTTTTTATGTAAGTTCTAAATAGTTGAAGTCCTAGCCCCAATCATTGTGGTACATGACTTATCATATCTTACCAGCCTGAAAAAGACCCACTTATGATACTCTCTGCTTCCTGTTAGCCAGTCAGTCTTTGAGATTCTGCACAGACTACAGAAAAATTGATCGTAACAAAAGCAAATTCAAACCCAATTCCTGGGTTAAAAGACTATGGATTGTGTTGACAATGCTAAAGTCTTTACTAAGACTGATTGAATGAAAGACAAATACCATTAACAGCAATAGCTGCCTTTGTTACACCAAATGCCTTATATTAATATTGAGTCATACAATTCAGACTGAAAAACACCCCAGCAGCATTCCCAAGATTTAAGAATCAAGTTTCAGTTCATGTATCTTCCTATGTACTTTATTTTCTTGATATACAGTGACACCTGGGAAGACTGTGTCAAACAATTAGACTTATTCAAACAGTTTCTGTTAGCTGGCTTTGCAATAAATCTTGCCAAGAGTGAGTTTGTGAAAGTTAGGGTAATTTACATAGGACACATTGTAAGGAAAGGACAAGTGTTGAGAATTGCCGTGAAGGTTTCCGCTCAGATAGACATATACCCGCACCTACATACACACACACATACACGCACACGCACACATACACACCCACACACACATACATGCACACACACACACACCCACCCCCTCACACACACCCACACACACACCTACACACACATGCATACGTACACACATACACGCACACACACACATACACACCTACACACACATGCATATGTACACACACCTACACACACCTACACACACACACACACATATATATCCCATGCAAACACACATTTCCCTGTTCCTCAGAAATTTCCATTGCTGTGTTGTTTATATTGGGAGTTCATGCCTAACTTCAGCACTGCAGTTGTACCTTTATCAGATTTATTGTGAAAACAGGCAAGGGGTAATCTGGTCAAAATGCGCCAATAGCTTTCAAGAAGCCAAAGTAATCTCAGAAAATGGATTGTTGTCACTGCCCCTGACTTTAGTCAACATTTTAACATGGCAAATAATGCCAATGACTGGGGGGTGGTGGAGTCTTATCACAAGATGATGAATTGGGAAATTAGAATCTGGGGGCTACCCAACAAATTGAAGCAGTATCAGAATAAGCATCTCTCTCTGCAATAAATAAATAAAGGAGACTCTGGGATTGTTGTAGGCTGCTACCATTTTGAAGTTTATGCCCAATGTGACCAAAAGAACACACTAACACCCACTGACCATAGTTCCCGGGCCTGAGGCGAGAAATGCAAAACTTAAAATGTCAGGTTATTTCATCTGAGCTTCCCAATTCAATTTGAGAGGAAACAGTTATAAGAAATTGCACAAATCTTCCATGAATGAGGGTGAAGGAGTATAATTATCCTGAGCTGCATTGTATCATTGTCATATTTACCTTGTACTGAAATGCATTCAGAAATGTTACTTCAGCTCCGATCAAGGACTCATTTTTTTATTTGGAACTGGAAACGTTGAGGTTTGGACATTAGTATGTTGCAGATATTGCAAAGTTATTTATATTTCTTTACAACTTGAAGGGAAAGGCGGAACTGTGTGATGTTTATTTATTGATTACACAAGCTCATGTATCTTTTGGAGAAACGGGATGTGATAATTTTGTGAGATTATCTGGTGCCAGGCTCTTGTGGATTGAAATGCATTTACCAGCAACAGCTTATAGATTTGATTCAGCACAGAACGGAAGGTAGTGACAACAAATCTCTGAAAAGCTTGCAAACTACAACAGGTCTCTGTCTCTGTTTCTACCTCTGTTTCTATCTCTACCTCTATCTCTATCTCTCTCTCAGTATTCAAAGCCTTTGCAGAGAGGAATTTCCAACTCAAACCTCGGTCAAGCTGACTGGTGACTAAATTGAGGATTTTCTGCAGTAAACTACAAAGTGTTATCATTGCCAGAAGCTAGAAGAGTTGTGGGAAAGTCACCTCATTGTACCTGTCTGGTTTGAACTCTTGATCCACAGAATTTGATCTTTTTTGCATAAGTAACCACACATATTTTGTCTGAAGTGGCAGTTTACCTTTGTGTGTGTGTATATGTGCGCGCGTGCATGGGTGCGTACGTGTGTGCATGTGGAGTGTGTGTGAGTGTGTGTGTGTCTGTGCGTGTGCTTGAGGGTATGTGTATGTGTGTGCGTGTCTGCATGGGTGTGTGTGTGTACGTGCATGTGTGTGTGTGTATGTATGCATGTGTGTGTATCTGTGAGTGTGTGTGTATGTATATGTGTGTGTGCACGTGCATGTGTGTATACATTTGTGTGTACGAATACATTTGTGTGCATAGATGTGGGTGTGTGTGTGTGTATGCATATGTGTGTGTGTATATGCGTGGGTGTGCATAGATGTGGGTGTGTGTGTGTGAATATGTTGTGATTTAAATGCGGAAATGTTTGAGTTTGAACATCAGTAAATAATAATTCAGTTTGCCACTTTAAATCATGTGTGGGCGTGGGTATATGTGTGTGCATGTATGTGAGGGTGTGTGTGTGTGTGTGCATGTGTGTATGTACGTATGCGTGTGTGTAGATGTGTGGCTGGATGTGTGTGGATGTGTGTGGGTGTGCATGTGTATGTATATGTGTGTGTATGCATATGTGTGTGTGAGCATAGATGTGGGGGTGTGTGTGTGGATGTGTTGTGATTTAAAGGGGAAATTTGAGTCCGAATATCAGTAATTAATAATTCAGTTTGCCACTTGTTAAATGATGTGTTTGTTTATAATAAACGAGTAGAAGCTGGTCCCAGTCAGGCAAACTAACCACCCTAGTGATTCAATTGGTCATTGACATAGTTGTGAACACTCATGAAATAGTGGGTTTGATTTCCAGTGCACTAGTCCCCACTGGGCAAATGGGAAATCATCAGCAAAAAAATCATCTTGTCATTATTGCATTGATATTTGTCAGACCTTTCTGTGCCTCTGTGGGTACCACATTATAAGTAAAAAATGAGGTCCGCAGATGCTGGAGATCACAGCTGCAAATGTGTTGCTGGTCAAAGCACAGCAGGTTAGGCAGCATCTCAGGAATAGAGAATTCTATTATAAGAGCACATTATAAGAGCAATCACACTTCAGTTATATGGTTGAGTTATAAGGAGAGGTTGGATAGACTGGGTCTTTTTAGCCCTGGAGGGTAGGAGACTGAGGAGTGACCTTATGGAAATGGACCATAAGACCTAGGAGCAGAAAATAGGCCAATCAGCCCATCAAGTGTGCTCCACCTTTCAATGGGGCTGATACATTTCTCAACCCCATTCTCCCGCTTTCTCCCCGTAACCCTTGATTCTGTTGATGCACAATATTATATTATTATTATTATATTAGACTTACAGTGTGGAAACAGGCCCTTCGGCCCAACAAGTCCACACCGACCCGCCGAAGCGCAACCCACCCATACCCCTACATTTACCCCTTACCTAACACTACGGGCAATTTAGCTTGGCCAATTCACCTGACCCACACATCTTTGGACTGTGGGAGGAAACCGGAGCACCCGGAGGAAACCCACGCAGACACGGGGAGAACGTGCAAACTCCACACAGTCAGTCGCCTGAGTCGGGAATTGAACCCGGGTCTACAGGCGCTGTGAGGCAGCAGTGCTAACCACTGTGCCACCGTGCCGCCCACTAAGAACCTATCTATCTATCTCAGTTTTAAATATACTCAATGAACTGGCCTCTACAGCCTTCTGTGGCAGTGAATTCCACAGATTCCCCACTCTCTGGCTGAAGAAGTTTCTCCTTATCTCTGTTCTAAAGGGTCTTCCCTTTACTCTAAGGCTGTGCCCTCAGGTCCTAATCTCTCCTACCAATGGAAACATCTTCCCAATATCCACTCTGTCCAGGTCATTCAGTATTCTCTATGTTTCAATTAGATCTCCCCTCATCCTTCTAAACTCCACTGAGTATAGACCCAGAGTCCTCAAACGTTCCTCACATGTTAAGCTTTGCGTTCCTGGGACCATTCTCCTCTGAACATGCTCCAAGACCAGTAGATTCTTCTTAAGAAGACCAAATGTGGTCTGACCAGAGCCTTATAGAGCTTCAGAAGTACATCCCGGCTTTTATATTCAAATCCTCTCAAAATAAATGCCATCATTGCACTTGCCGTCTTAACTATTGACTCAACCTGCAAGTTTACCTTGAGAGAATTCTGGACCAGGACGCCCAAGCCTCTTTGCACTTCAGATTTCTGAATCTTTTCCCCATTTAGAAAATAGTCCATGCCTCTATTCTTCCAACCAAAGTGCATGAGCTCCCACTTCTCCAGGTTGTACTCCATCTGCCACTTCTTTGTCCACTCTCCTAACCTGTCCAAATCCTTCTGCAGTTGAGAGTGTAGTGCTGGAAAAGCACAGCAGGTTAGGCAACATCCGAGGAGCAGGAGAATCGATATTTCGGGCATAAGCCCTTATTCAGCCCTTCAAGCCATTCCTGATGATGGGCTTTTGCCTGATACATTGATTCTCCTGCTCCTCGGATGCTGCCTGACCTGCTGTGCTTTTCCAGCACTAGGCTCTCGACTCTGATGTCCAGCATCTGTAGTCCTCACTTTCTCCAATTTTTTCTGCAGCCTCCCTTGCCTCCTCAATGCTAGCTGTCCCTCTGCCTTTCTTTGTATTGTATGCAAACTTAACCAGAATGCCCTCAGTCCTTGCATCTAGATTGTTAATGTATAACATGGAAAGTTGTCATCCAAACGCTGAGCCTTGTGGAACACCAGTTATCACCGGCTGCCATCCTGAGAAGGACCTTTTTATTCTCACTCTCTGCTTTCTGCCAGGCTTCTATCCATGCTAGCACCTTGCCTCTAGCACTATGGGCCCTTATCTAACTTAGTAGCCTCCTGTAGGGCACGTTGTCAAAGGCCTTCGTGAGGTCCAGGTAGATAACATCCATTGGGTCTCCTTTGTCTAAAATGCTCGTTACTTCCTCAAAGAATTCTAGCAGATTTGTCAGGCCTGATCTCCCCTTGATGAAACCATGCTGACTTTGCCCTATTTTACCATATACTTCCAAATATTCAAAAATCTCATCCTTTACAATGGATTCCAGGATCTTACCCACAACTGAGGTTAGGCTAATCGGTCTGTAATTTTCCATCTTTTGCCTTACTCCCTTTTTAAACAGGAGTGTCACGTTAGCGATTTTCTAGTCCTCTGGAACCCTCCCTGGTTCTAGCGATTCCTGAAAGATCACCACTAACGCCGCCCCTATCTCTTCAGCTATCTCCCTTAGAACTCTAAGGTGTTGCCCATCTGATCCAGGTGATTTATCCATCTTCAGGCCATTCAGTTTTTCTAGCACCTTCTCTGTGGTGATGGCCACCATACTCAGCTCTGCCCTCTCAATCTTTTGAATTTTTGGGATATTACTCGTGTCTTTTACCATGAAGATTGACACAAAGTAATTATTCAGTTCCTCAGCCATTTCCTTGTTCCCCACTACTATCACTCCAGTGTCATTTTCCAGCAGCCCAATGTCCATCTTTGCCTCTCTTTTGCCCTTTATATATCCAAAGAAACTCTTAACAGTCTTCCTTGATATTACTAGCTAGCTTACACTCATATTTAATTTTCTCCCTCCTTATTTCAATCTTTGTTGCCTCTGATGGTCTTTGTAAGCTTGCCAATTCTCTGGTTTCCCACTGCCCTTTGCCACATTATATGCTTTCTCTTTTGCTTTTATGCTATCCATAGCTTCCCTAGTCAGCCATGGTTGCCTCATTCTCCCTTAATTATGCTTCCTTTACCTCTGGATGTATCTCTGCTATGTCTCCTGAATTACTCCCAGAAACTCCAACAATTGCTATTCCACTGTCTTTCCTGACCGGCTCCCAGTCAATTCTACCCAGGTCCTCCCTCATGCCTCAGTAGTTGCCTTTACTCAGCTGTAAGACCGTTGCCTCTGATTCTATCTACTCTCTCTCAAATTGCAGAGTAAATTCAATCATGTTATGATTGCTGCCTCCTAAGGGTTCCTTCATGTTAAGCTCCCTTACCAAATCTGACTCATTGCACAACACTAAATTGCCTGTTCCCTAGTTGGCTCCACCACAAGCTGTTCCAAAACACCATCTCGTAGTCTTTCCTCAAATTCCTTTCAATGCAATCCGCTACGAACCAGATTTTCCCATATTGAAATCCCCCATGGTCACTGTAACTTTGCCTTTCCTACACATCCTTTCTATCTCCTGGTGTATCTTGCGCCCCAGCTCCTGACTACTGTTTGGAGGCCTGGGCAGAATTCCAGCTATGGCTTTTTTTTAAACCTATGTGGTTCCTCAATTCTACCCACACAGATTCTACATCATCTGACCCTACTTTGTTCCTTACAATTGATTTAATTTCATTTCTTACTAATACAGCAACCCCTATGAGAGGCAGAGATAACACAGATAGTCAACAGCTTTTCCTCACGGTAGGGGAGTCTAAAACTAGAGGGTATAGGTTTCAAGTGAAAGGGGAGAGATATTAAAGTGTCCAGAGGAACAGTTATTTCACCCAGAGGATGGTGGGTGTCTGGAATCGGCCGCCAGAGGTAGTGATGGAAGGGAGCATAATTCCATCATTTAAGGAACGTTTAGACAGGTGTATGGATGGGTTAGGTATGGAGGGATAGGGACCAAACACAGGCAAATGGGACTAGCTTAAATTGTGAAAACTGGACAGCATGGACAAGTTGGGCCGAAGGGCCTGATTCCACACTATCGCCCTCTATGACTCTATAACTTTAACCAAAAACAACTAATTAGATATAAGGCACTTTGAGATATTCACAGGGTGTGGAGAGCTTTTTATAAATGCAATTTGTTTTTCAAAAATTAGTTTTGTCTTCCATTAATCTTTGCGTTTCGATGGTGTCTCATACAAGAGCCTTAAACTGTTTCATTACAAGTAAAAAGATGAGGCTCCAATCTGAGAGTCAGAGATTCACGCAGTGCTGAAAAGGCCCTTCAGCCCATCAACTCTGCACTGACAATAACTACCACTAAAGGTGCGCTAATCCTGCCCTTGTCCCATATCCTTGAATGTTACGTTATTCCAAGTGCACACCCAAGTATGTTTTAAAGATTGTAAGGTTTCCATTCTCCACTACCTTCCTGGGCAGTGCATTCTAGATTCTCACCACCTGCTCCTTCCCCTAAAACTATGCCCTCTCATGATCGACCCCTCAACCAAGGGGAACAGTTGCTTCCCACTCACCCCATCCATACCCTTCAATCTTATCCATATCAATCATGTCCCCCTTCAGTCTTCTTAGCTTTAAAGAAAACAATCCAAGCCTATTTAGTCTCTGCTTATAGCTCAAAGTCTCCATCCCTGGCAACATCCTGGTGAACCTCCTCTGTACCCCCTCTAATGCTATCACAATCTTCCCATGGTCAGGTGACCAGAACTGCACTCAATACTCCAGCTGAGGCCTAACCAATGCTCTGTACAACTTCAACATTACCTCCTTGCTCTTACACTTTATGCCACAACGGATGAAAGCAAATGTCCCATATGTCCTCTATTCACATGCTCCAAGTTCAGGAATCTGCGAATAATTACCCTGAGATCCCTCTAAGCTACCCAGTATCTTGTCATTCATCAAATACTTCGTCATCTTGTTTCTCCTTTTAAAGTGCATCACCTTGCACTTAAATACCATCTGTCACATCTTCATTGAATCCCTATAATGTGGAAACAGGCCATTCGGCCCAAGTAGTTCACTCTACCTCTCCGAAAAGCATCACCTCCATCCCAGTCCTATACCTGTAACCCCACATTTCCAATGGCTAATCTGCTGAAGTTATACACCCCTGGACAACATGGGGCAACATGGGACATGGTCAATCCACCCAACCTGCACATCTTTGGACTGTGGGAAGAAACCGGAGCACCCAATGTTAACACACACAGACAAAGGGAGAATGTGCAAACTCCACACAGACAGTCGCCCCAGGCAGGAATTGAACCCATGGCCCTTTGGGACAGCACTGAGCCACTGTGCCACTCCTTGTCTTTTGGCCTTTGGTCATAAACTTGGGACCCAAATTACAGAGAAGGTGAAGGGTTTGGATGAAAATATGCATCTGGGGTGTTACTCTGCTGAGCAGAAGTGATGCCTGAGAACTAAGCAAGACCGAGAGAACGACTTCCCACCAATATAATCTCACTAAATCACAGCTGCGTATCCAGCTCATTGTACTTGCAAAGTGGCATGTAACTAATTGTGCTGGCAGTCAGGCTAGAGTGTTGTGTCAGTCTGTTTTTCTTGTCATCTGGCTGCAGGTCAAAAGTGAAAACAGCATTTTCTATTGTGGCAAGCTTTTGAAGAGAAAGGCGAAGCTGATCCTTCCCACAATGGCCACCAAGCCTCCGCACAAAAGCTTTCGGTCTCACGTGGACCCTTCCAAGGCTGCGTGTTGCTGAGCTTGCAGGGATTGTGCTCATTCTGCACCTACACTGGCCAAGAGGCAGCAGTATAAAAGTGGAGCTGCCTCTCTGACCAGGACAACTGCAGCCTCCTTGTTCAACCTTCCCACTGCAAACACCAGCAAGTGCTCTGCTCATCCATCTCAAGGTGAGTCGCTTCAGAGTTTAGACAAAAGTTAGAGGGAAAAAAGATGTATTGGAGGCAGTCAATGAAATTACTTCTTGCCTGTTTACGTTCCATGAGTCTTGCAATAGAGCTTGATATCAGTGGGTGACCACAACTGTGTCCTCTACGTGTAAATGATTTCGATGTAAATGTAGGAGAAATAGTATGTTTGCAGATGGCACCAAAATTAGTGGGCAGTGAAGAAGGTTATCTTAGAGTACAATGGGACCTTGATCAGATAGGCAGGAGTAGCAGATGGAGTTTAATTCAGAGAAATATGTGGTGTTGCATTTTGGTAAGAGAAACAAGGCAGGAGTTAAACAGTTACTAGTGGGGCCCTGGGGATTTTTTCCAAACAAAGACACCCAGGGATGTAGGTTCCTTCAAAGTAGAGTCGCAGATAGACAGGGTGGTGAGGAAGGCTACTGGTGCGTTTGCTTTCATTGGTCAGTGCATTGAGTATAGGAGTTGGGAGGTCATGTTGAGACTGTACAGTCCCTTGGTTAGGCCAATTTTAGTATACTCATTTAATTCTGGTCTCCCTGTTATAGAAAAAAAAATGCTGTGAAACTTGAAAGGGTTCAGAAAAGATTTACACGGATGTTGCCAGGGTTGGAGGATTTCAGCTATAGGGAGAGGCTGAACAGGCTAGGGCTGTTTTCCCTGGAGCGTCAGAGGTGACCTTATAGAAGTTTATAAAATCATGAGGGTCATGGATAGGGTGAATAGTCACGGTCTTTTCCCCAGGATAGGGGGGTTCAAAACTAGGGGTCACTGGTTTAAGGTAAGAAGAGAAAGACTAAAAAGGGACCTGAGGGGCAATTTTTTCACGCAGAGGGTGGTGTGTGTATGGAATGAGTGGAATGAAGTGGTGGAGGCTGGTACAATTGCAACATTTAAAAGGCATGTGGATGGGTATATCAATGGGAAGGATTTCGAGGGATATGGGCAAAATGCTGGCAAATGAGACTGCATTAATTTAGGATATCTGTTTGGCATGGATGAGTCAGATTGAAGGTGGCACAGTGGTTAGCACTGCTGCCTCACAGCGCCAGAGACCCGGGTTCAATTCCCTTCTCAGGCGACTGACTGTGTGGAGTCTGCACGTTCTCCCCGTGTCTGCGTGGGTTTCCTCCGGGTGCTCCGGTTTCCTCCCACAGTCCAAAGATGTGGGGGTCAGGTGAATTGGTCACGCTAAATTGCCCGTAGTGTTAGGTAAGGGGTAAATGTAGGGGTATGGGTGGGTTGCGCTTCGGCGGGTCGGTGTGGACTTGTTGGGCCGAAGAGCCTGTTTCCACACTGTAAGTAATCTAATTCAGTGCTGTATGTCTCTATGACTCTGTGAGGGATCTAGATGGGGCATGAACATTTGTACATCTCCTGAAGCAGTCTAGAGTGTCTTGAACCATACTGCACTAACACTGAGTGGTGCAGCGTAAGTTCGAAATAATGAATTCCATGTCAAGCTAGCTACCCGGAACTCCAGAGAGGGAATGAGGGATTTGGTTAAGAAAGAGAGTCAGAGACAAAATGCTGAAAAGAGAAAAAAAAAATGTGGGTGCCACATTACAAGAAAGATGTAGGTGCCTTTGAGAGGGAGTGCAGAAATGATTAACAAGAATCATTCCAGCTGTGAGGAACTTCAGCGATGTGGATTGATTGAAGAAGTTGACAGCGTTCTCCTTGGAGAGAGAACAGTTAGAAGTTTGCAAAATCAGTGGGCCGGTTGGAGTAGTTAGGGAGAAACTGTTTCCATTTGTAAAAGAACATGGAATGAGAGGGCATAGATTTAAAGCAACAGGCAAGTGAAGCAAAAGTGAAACAAAATAAGAGAAAAGTTAGAAAAAAAATACCTTTTTCACTCAGTGGGTATTTGGGATACGGAATGTACTGCCTGGACATGTGGCAGGGCAGGTTCAATGGAGGTATTCAAGAGGGACAGTAGATGGTTACTTGGATAGAAATGTTGCATAAGGCTATGGGGAAAAAGGCAGGAAATTGGCACAAGGGATAGAACTAGTGCATACTCGATGGGCGGGAAGGTGTTTTTGAGCTGTAGATCTTTATGAGTCCATGATTGACATTCCCCTAAGCATATCTTGCCAAAAATCACTAATTGGAGTCCCCTGGTCCTTGTACAATCAACTAATGGGATGGTTTTTCTTACTCTCTCTTATCAAAATGTGTCAGAATCATGTCCTTCACTGATTGGTCTTCCTCAAATCTCTTTGTTCCAAGGTGTGCATACGGTTAAGGGACATTCTCCTTAGACAAGCAAGCACAGTATCATTCAGATAGAGTTGGTCCTGATGAAGGGCTTCTGCCCCTCGATTTTCCTACCCCTC